>NC_066889.1:12014044-12234044 GCF_022985175.1 Labeo rohita | reverse complement strand
AATAATAATAATAATAAAGTCATATTACTAAATGCTATTTTCTATATTGCCCAGTCATTATTACAATAATGAAATAATATAACAATATAATATTTGGGAAATAAAATAAAATAAAATAAAATAAAATAAATATGATATTTGCTATATTGCCCAGTCATTAGAAATAATATAACAATGTAATATTTGGATAAAAATAAAATAAAATAAATTAATTAAAATAAAACGTTATTACTATATAATATCCTGTATTAATTTATGTTACCTTCTATATTGCCCAATCATTATTAAAATAATGAAATAATTTTAACAGTAATATTTTGGATATACAAACAAACAAACAAACAAACAAACAAACAAACAAACAAACAAACAAACAAACAAACAAACAAATAAATACTATTTTCAATATTGCCCGGTCATTAGAAATAATATAACAATTTAATATTTGGATATAAATAAAATAAAATACAATACAATAAAATAAAACAAAATAAAAAATAAAATAAAATAAGTAAAAAATAAAATAAACACTATTTACTATATTGCCCAGTCATTATTAAAATAATGAAATAATAATTTCAATGTAATATTTTGTAAATAAAATAAAATTAAAAAATGCTATTACTACATATTATGCTATATTACTATATTTTATATTTCTTGACTGCTCAATTATTATCAAAATAATTAAATTAATAAAATAAAATAACATAACATAAAATAAAATAAAATAATAAAATAAAATGAAATAAAATAAAATAAAAACATGCTATATCTATATAATATGCTGTATTAATATGTGCTATTTTCTATTTCGCCCAATCATTATTAAAACAATAAAAATAATATAATCTGTCTATATATAAAATTGTAAAATGTGTACAAATTTGGATCTAGAAAAATATCTATTCATATTGGCCATATATAAAAAAATATGCTATTATATAATATGTTATTACTGTACAATATGCTTTATTACTATATGCTTTTTTTCTATACTGCCCAGTCAATATTAAAATAATATAACTGTGCAATATTTTGGATATAATAAAATAAACATAAGATTAGATTAGAATTAGGAGTATTATTATTACTAATATTACTATGTTTATCTTATGACATGAAGTAACCAGGTTGATGACTGCTAATAAAATGAGCTAAAACATCGTCCTCATACATAAAATATTACCCTTCGTTGCTGTGTGTGTGGTTAGGAGAAATGACATAACCGCTAGTGTCAATATAAACAGACCCACAATTATAGCATAAGTGTGCTGATGTTATACTCAGTCATTGTTGTTGTTTAAGGTTCACACTGCTTTTTCATTTCACTCTTATTATTTCATTTTTTCATTTCGCAAACACAAGTTCCGGAAAGCATCAAAGATATTTGGGGACCTTCAGATAAACATTCAGTGGGCAGACCATGTTTAGAGGGCATTGTTTGCCAGTGAAATGCAATTTCCAACTGAGCTCTGGCGGCAAGACAGGCAATTACGCGTTAAAACTGACAAGCAAGAACACATATGGCAATTTTCGTCCTGCGGTCGAAGAGTGCGCTCTCTCACTGATTGTTTGCTGAAATATGCTCTTTTTCCACTCCAACTGAATAAGCCCCAATTAGACCGCCATTAAAAGCCTGGTTCATCTAAACCTCTGCACTCTTTAATTTTACCTCACTAGAGATAAGTTGCATTCTTTCGTTCTAACTTTTCCCTTCCGTTAAGAGCTCCTCAACCTGACTCACTTCAGCTAACTACCTGTAATTGCCGTCGCTGCCTCTTCAATGGAAAGAACGCTTATCTTGACTGGCTTTAGCTCCGCCCTTCAGGATACTGATTACATAATCATAGCCATTATTCAATTCAATACAACAGGTGCAACTGGCTGAAGCTTAATTGGGCTTCTAAAAGCCCTGAATGTCAGAGCCACAAAAACATGCTCCTCAAATCATTTTTCATAAAACGTCTATTAATATTATTCCTCAAGTGAGTCCAGGCTGGAAGTCCTAATCAAGACTTCAAGAGGACTAATCTGCAGTTGATGCGCCGCATGCTGTACATTTCATGCAGAGCGTACAAAATAAGGCCTGAAACTCTTAGAAATGAAGACTTTCTTTTTTCTTTTGAGACAAATGGTCTGTGAATTGAGGTGCTTAACCTTCAGAAATTGTTCATAGTCAACCCCTAGAGGTCAAAATAAATAATATATGAGATATTTCAATCTATTCAGTCATATTTTATTCATTTTATATGAGGTTGGCAGTTTTGGCAGCATTGCTACCAAAACTGGGGTTAACATGAATGGGAATACTAACAGACACTTTCTACAAGGACCTCCTTGGATTAATAATAATAACAACAACAACAACAACAACAACAACAACAACAATAATAGTAATAATAATAATAATAATAATAATAATAAATATAAACTAAAATTATAAATAAATTAAACTATCGAATTATTACTAGTTATTATTATTATTATAAATAAACAGTGGAACAGTGGAAGAACTGAAATTAAAAATCACAAATAAATTAAATTATCATTTGATTACATTTAATTGTTACTTTTTAAATTCTGAAGCAGAGAGAATACACATTAATTTACAAATTAAAATGATAAATAAATTAAATCAGCATTTGATTGTATTAATTTAATTGTACAATTTTGAAGTGAAAAGTAATAATAATAATAAGTTACGAAATAAACAAATAAATGTGGAAAAATTGTAACAAATAAATTACAAATGTAAAATTATAAATAAAGCAAACTAGCATTTGATTATTTTGAAATATTTGTACAATTCTTCAATCGATCAATCAATCAATCAATCAATAAATCAATAAATAAATCAATTAATAGATAAATAGATAGAAAACCGCTGAAGAATTGGTAACAAATTACAAATTAAAAATGATAAATAAACTATTCTTTACACTGAATTAATTAAAGGGGAAAGAATAACAACAACAACAACAACAACAACAACAACAACAACAACAAAAACAAAACAACAACAACAATAATAATAATAATAATAATAATAATACTTTTTATTATTAAGAAAGAAAGAAAGAAAGAAAGAAACATAGTTGAAGAATTGGTAACAAATTACAAATTAAAAAATATTATTATAAAAACAGAGGAAAAATTGGTAATAAATAAATTCAAAATCAAACGTTATAAATAAATTAAACTCATTTGATTACCTTTAATTATTTTTTTTAAATTCTGAAGCAGAAAGAATAATAAACAAACACATAAACTGCATAAGAATTGGTAACACATTAATAATAATATATAAAATAATGATGATAATAATAATAATAATAACAACAAGAAGAAGAAGAAAACTGTAAAATTGTAACAAATAAATCACAAATGGAAAATTATAAATAAATCAAATTATCATTTGATTATATTAAATTAATTGAAAATTTCTGAAATAAATTAAAAAACTGCAGAAGAATCGGTAACAAATTACAAATTAAAAATGATAAACTATTATTTAAATTGAATTAATTAAATGGGAGAGAAAAACAACAACAACAGCAACAACAATAATAGTAATTATTATTATAAATAAATAAATAAATACATAAATAAATAAAAAACTGCAGAAGAACTGGTAACAAACCAATTAAAAAACATAAATAAATTAAACCATCATTTGATTATATTTAATTAATTGTAAAATTCTGAAGTGGAAAGACTGAAATAGCATATTCATAAAACATATTCGAATAACTAGAAAATGCTACATAGAAAAGCATTTATACAAGCAACATACATGTATCTTTTTTACCAATAACGTTTTTGGTCTTTTTTCCCCAAAGTAGAGAACAGATAGTAAACATTCAGGGAAAGAAAAACAAATTGATATCAGCAGCACAGGATCTAAGCTTGTTTCCTTCACATGAGCACCAAGACTAAATGTCTCTGGAGGACGTGTGCTAACCACCAGGGCACAGCTTCAAAAAATAAAAAATAATAGCAATAAAAAAAGAAACTTCTCTTCCATTTACAGATGTTGTGTCTGCGCCAGCTCATCCTCACAATAAATCCCAGCTCACAGTACAGATCCAGCGCTGCGCTCAGAGAAGAAAAGCTCAGCCTGTTTCACACAGAATAGCCCATGCATGGTTATTAGCTCTGTATGTCTCACTGTTATGCAAAGACTATTAAGCAGACTTCAATCACAATATTCAATTATACACCCAATAGTTTTTTTCATTAGTCATTCAATGGATGGCTGGGCAGCGGGAGAGCGGAGCTTCTTTTGTGGGCGAGAGGGAAGAAAATCAATTGCTTTCATATGAAGGAACTGCAGGGAGATTGTAAAAATGACATCTCCAGTCATGCGTCTCTGTTGAGTAATGACGAAGCAATATCCCTGCTGGATAAAAATGGAAGACGGGGGGAAAGCAGAAAAGAAACACCTTTGGCTGCGCTCCATAGCTGGCGGACAGACCGGATTAAAGCTCCTATAAAAATATCCCATCATGCCATCAGCATCTCCACGTGTTAGGGATCCAGGGGAAAGTGTCACTATAGTATCACTAGTAGCAGTTGATGATTGGCGCTGTGTGTTAAGGGAAGGACCACGATCACCAACACCTGACGTATTCAGCTTTGCCGTGTAAATTCTGCACTGTTTTTGCTACATACACAATTTCTAAGCGATCAGACGTCCAGTTTGCAACTGGTGGATGAGTTGCAGCAAGACATATCTAGCGATCAGAATATAATTGCGACTAAGAGAGCAACCATTTAAAACACGCTGGCCATCAGTTATAACACTTAGCAACCTAATAAAAAGCTTCATACTGTATCATCATGAAATGTTAAAATCTACTTGAATAAAATTATATTAATCCTCGACGCCCATAATAACTTTACTAACAGTAACATTTGTGCATTTGTGTCAGCTTTAGCTAAAGTTTTAAGAACTAAATGACACATAAATAAATTAATAAGTTGGCACATATAAACACCATATCAGATTAGGTAACCTCTCATGTAAACAGTGCACCGAATCTTTCAGTCGGAATGACAAAGAAGTGTACATGTAAACGTGGATAATGAATGAATGAATGAATGATATTGTCGAATAGGTAACAATGGGTTATACATTTATTCAGTAGGTTAGTTTAACTGCACAAAAATAGTAAAACCTAAATAAAACAAACAAAAAAAAAAAACAAACTTAAATTTAATGCATGCAAAGAAAGAAAGAAAGAACGATTCTTTAAAAATGGTTATATCACACTAAATTATACAATATTCATGAAAATGCTATATAGAAATAAATATATATAACAAACATATTTTTATGAATAACGTTTTGGGGGTTTTGGCACTTTTTAAAAAAAAAAATATATTTTATTTATTTATTTATTTATTTATTTATTTATTTATTTATTTATTTATTTATTTGTTTGTTTGTTTATTTTTTCCCACTGCACAAAACAGAAAGAAAGAAAAAGAAAGACAGAAAAAAAGAAAAATAATTATTTAAATTCGTAAAATAAATGATTATACAAGACCAAATTTTATCATATTTTTATCATATACATACAAAATAACAAACATATTTTTATGAATAATATTTTAGAATTTTTTTTGTCACTACACAAAAATAGTAAATACAAATAAATAAATAAATGCAAGAAAGAATATACATTATATATATATATATATATATATATATATATATATATATATATTTATTTATTTATTTTTTATTTATTTTTTTATTTTTAAGAATGCTTGTATAACACCAAATTGTACCATATTCATTAAAATGCTATATAGAAATAACAAACATATTTTTAAATAAAAAATAATTTGGGACTTTTACCACAAAGTAAAAGCTAAATTAAAGAAAAATAATAAAAATAATAAATAAAGTTCATGCAAGAAACAGATGAACAAATAAACATAATTCTTTAAATTCTTTTAAAAAATGATTATATAACACCAAATTGTATATAGAACATTGAAATATTTTACATAAATTGTATATGGAATATGGAAATATTTAACATAATATTTTGGGACTTCTGACACTTTTTTTTTTTTTTTTGCCACTGCGCAAAGATAGTAAACACTAAAAAAATAATAATAAATAAATAAAACTAACTAACTAACTAACGTTAAAGAAAGACAGACAGAAAGAAAGAAAGAAAGAAAGAAAGAAAGAAAGAAAGAAAGAAAGAAAGAAAGAAAAATAATTCTTTACATTAAAAAAAATGGTTATTTCACCCCAAATTACCATATTCATGAAAATGCTATATAGAAATAACAAACATCTTTTTATGAATAATATTTTGGGACTTTTGCCTTTTTTTTTTTTTTGGATACTGCACAAACATAGTAAACCCTAAAATATTAAGAATTTATTGATTGATGCAAAAAGAGAAAGAAAGATTTTTAAAAATGGTTATACAAATGGTTAACGAACATATTTTTCTGTATAATATTTTGGGGCTTTTGACACTTTTTGGTGGTGGGGGGCAGTGCACAAAAATAGCATAGCAAATACTAAAACAAACAAACAAACAAAAACAAAGAAAGAAAGAAAGAAAGACAGAAAAAAGAAAGAAAGTATTCTTTAAATTCTTTTAAAATGAGTAAAAATGAGTAAGTGTTCATATTCATGAAAAGGCTATTCATAATATTTCGGGCCTTGTCACTTTTTCCCTCTAGAGTAGAGTAAAGCAGAGTAAGTAGAATAAAAAAAAAATAATAATTAGAATTATTTTTAAAAAGTATTATTTTTTATTTTTTAAGTTTGTGTTGGGGTAGACTAGCTTACTTACAAGCTAATACAGAGAAGAACTCACCTAGATGTTGACATTTTCTAATGAAAATGTGAGAAATGATGCTAGAAGATGATGCTGTGGTGTTTGCCTGAATGTTGGTTGCTACAGCGTTTTGTCTAATGCTATTAGCTGCTTTGTATTTGCTTGTTTACCCCTCTGAACAGTCTCAATGATACCCTGATCTTTCAATATGGCTTCGATCTTTCCTTCAAAAGTAAGTCGATGAAAGTTTTATCATCCGCCAGCCAAAAACTGTGTATCTAATTGCTTAGAAAAGTAATAGCACAGCTCTCCTTAACAAGCCACATGATTTGAGGTATCATTTGTTCAGCGTTTACTACTAATGCCAGGTTCTCACCATGACACAAAAAGTGTGTGTGTTAAGGAGAACTTTGCCTCAACTGAATTGGCTACCAACAGCTCATTAATAAACTCACTGACATTCACATTTTATAGCAACACCTGGATTTTCCTCACGCCAGGGGGAACAGGAAAGCAATTTGATTTCAAGTCAATAAAACAAATTTTCAGAAAACATTTACAGGGGCTGGATAGCAGTTACTTGAGGAAGAAAAAAAAACTCAATTATCAGACAGCGTGGAAAGTGGCTTGTCACGAGCGCTCTCCACATATGCTCATTTCAACACACATAACAGGTCAAGCGTCACTTTCCACTGCCTCCCTCACGGAAAACAACACCGCATCTCAGCACCTTCCTGTCTAAGGATGTTCATTTTACACTTCAGAGAAGAGCACTGGACCCTGGGGATTGTTACGCCACTCTTCATTCTCTCCGGCATAATTGCTTGAACAATTACAACTGACACGTACTGTGAAGTTGCTCTTTTGATGTTTAAAGGACTTGTTCTGGGGCAGCCAAATAAAAAAAGACCTTGGGAGCCTGACTGGCGGAGTTTGTACTTTATGGCCTTATTTGATTTGGCCTTTATTACTCTTGTACTTCAAGCAACATGTTGATGTACAATTAGATTTTCGTGCTGGAGACTTTGTACGCTTTAAAACTTTTCCTCTCTTATAGTCTTTATCTAAGCATCATGGTTAGTGAACCATGATCACTTTGCCAAAAAGTAACATTCTGTAGTTTGTTGTGTACAAAAGTACTTTTTTTTGGAAATATAACACTGGTTATTAGGGCTGTCACTAACAATTATTTCGGTAACTGATCAACCGGATGGTTATTCTGACGGTTAAAGTTACTTAAAAGTTAAAGCCTTTCAAGTTACTTACCTTAAAGTAATACATATATCAATGAGGCAATAATAACTGGTTCAAATAAAGTATCAAAAGCAAGCTATCATCTTACTGGGATGAGGAAGAGTTCATTTTAAGGACTCACAGAGACAGTTTATTATCAAGAATATGATATTTATTAACAGACGGAACAGGAACAACTTTTTAATCTTAACATTAGCGCACACACCCAATCGACATTCCTTTGGGGGGCGCCGTAGCTCTCTTATTTAACCCTTTTTTAATAGGCCTACAATAAATAACAGAACAGAAATCATACCTTGTGTCACACTCATGGGGACAGTATGCTTGGAAATAATATTTCATGTCTTCGATTGCATTTATTATTTGTAGTGCACCAGCCCCCCAATAGCAATAAGCTTTGTGCTTTTGGTACTTTTAAAATACAACTCAGCCTCAGCTTTCAAAATCAGTTTTATAGCAAAATACAAACAATGTGTCTGTGAAAATATGTATTATAAACAATAGAATTAACGTACATTATGCAATATAATAAATGCCTGCAGACGGCGCCAAACGCCGATCTAATAAATAACATGTATTCAAATGTCCACTTAAAGGAGAAGTCCACTTCCAGAACAACAATTTACATATAATTTACTCACCCCCTTGTCGTCCAAGATGTTCATGTCTTTCAGTCTTCAGTCGTAAAGAAATTATGGTTTTTGAGGAAAACATTTCAGGATTTTTCTTCATATAATTGACTTGATTGGTGCCCCGATTTTGAACTTGAACTACAAAATGTAGTTTAAATGCAGCTTCAAACGGCTCTAAATGATCCCAGCCGAGGAAGAAGGTTTTTTTTTAGCAAAACGATCGGTCATTTTTTCAGAAAAAAGCACAGAAGCTTGTGTAGCACAGGCTCTGGGATGCGCGTTCTTGAACGATTCGTTCATTTTGGCTGTCACGTGATGAACGAATCACTCAAACCCGAAAACGTCAGATAAGAAGTGAGATGAGCCAATCCAAGACTAAAGACCCAGGTAAACAATCTTTTCTGTTTCTTATAGCATTATAGTTTTGTCTTGTTTGTAGTGTGATCAACGTTTGTGTAAGCAGTAGGGAAGTGTTAGGGAAGTAACATGTAACATTTTAATTATATTTTGCTAAAATGAACGGAATGACTCAAAAAAAAAATTAGTTCATTTTGCTGAACGAGACTCAAAGGTCTGAGTCGGTAAAACTTCCCATCACTACTACGAATCACATCTAAGTTCACCATCTGTGTACTCCGGATAAAAAAGGTAGAGTATGGTGAAAAACTCCATCTTATTTTCTCCTACAACTTCAGAATCGTCCGACATTGTTGTAGCTTTTTGTTTGTAAACAGCGTTTGATTTACTTGCACTTTCTTAGTCTTTGTGTGTTCGCTTTGTAAACACTGGGTCTGTAGATCCGCCTACATTCGGCGTGACCTTTCGACATGATTCAATAGTATGTGAACCTGTGCTACACAAGCTTTTGTGCTTAAAAAATAAACAAATTTTTATTTTCCAAAAAAAATTATTGATAGTTTCGCTAGATAAGACCCTTCTTCCTCGGCTGGGATCGTTTAGAGCCCTTTGAAGCTGCATTTAAACTGCATTTTGGAAGTTCAAAACTGTGGCACCAATCAAGTCCATAATATGAAGAAACATCCTGAAATGTTTTCCTCAAAAATCATAATTTCTTTACGACAGAAAGACATGAACATCTTGGATGACAAGGGGGTGAGTAAATTATTTGATAATTAATTGTTGTTCTAGAAGTGGACTTCTCCTTTAATCTTTCATATTAGGACATTTCTTGACTGACTGACGACTGAAATGTACTTCCACTGTAATGTCTTGATTATGTGTACCTCAAAACTGAGGGTTTGAGCTTTTATTTTGAAATCACTTTGAGAAAGATATTGTATGCTTCTGGTGTTTGCTTAGGTTTATAAATGATTTACCAAAGATTTTCTTACTATGGGGAGATATAAGGGTCTGTATAACTTACTACTGAAGGAAGCATAATGGCTAACTTGGATCACGTGTTCCTTAATAACCAATCACCTTACAGCCTTGACGTCACTGAATTTCAGTCAGAGTTGTGCGACACTCGACTGCCATTTATGGATAACACAGGAATGAATGAGAAGTGCCGTGAGTGACTTCTCTTATAAAACAACATTTTTTTGTGTGTGGTAAACTCTAAAAATAGTTCAATCCGAAAGTATTGTTTAGTGTAAAACATGTTGAACTTGTAAAATGTGGTTGTAAACAATCCCAGCCGAGAGGTCGGGAAGAGCAAGACAAGACAAGCGTTTGAGATTAAAAAGTACTTAAATTGTATTTTTGAATGAAAATAACCAATCGTTTTGCTAGATAAGACCCTTCTTCCTCGGCTGGCATTGTTTACAACTGCATTTGGGATCGTTTGAAGCCACATTTAAACTGCATTCTGGAAGTTGAAACTTGGGGCACCATATCAGTCCGTTACAGACAAGGGGGTGACTACATTATCTGTAAACTGTTGTTCTGGAAGTGGACTTCCATTGACATCTGTTCAAAGAAAACAGCCTCTTGTCTCCTGTCCCACATACTGCCAGACTGGAAGCGTTAGCTTTAGCCGTTACACTTTTTCGGCTAATGGTTGCAGGCTTGCCTTCTAGTGGCTTTGTGATTTACCTTATAAATCTGATGAAATGGCAAATGCTGGGTTCCAGAATGAACGTGATAATAAACCCAAACTCACATGATGCAGAGATGGAGTCTGAAAGTTTGAAACAAGGCTAAGCTGGTTGGCTGGTCTTAGCTGGTTTAAGATATAAGTAGCTGGTTTTAGCTGGTTTCCCAGCACAACCAGGTAAGACCAGTCTGACCAGCTAAGGAGGTGGCCAAAACCCCTCTAAAACCAGCATGCTGACCAGCTAAGACCAGGCTCGATGACCAGTGTTGGGGGTAACGCATTACAAGTAACCTAAGTTGCGTAATCAGATTACTTTTCTCAAGAAACTAATAAAGTAACACATTACTTTTTAATTTACAAGAAAATATTTGAGTTACTTTTTACCCATTTACTGACTGAAAACTCTCCTCTCCCCATGTTAAGAGAAATTGGGAGTAAAATTTTACTTTAGTTCTAGAATAATTGTGAACATGCATTAATTAATCTCACTCACAAAAACAGATTCAGTATCCCTCAAAATTAATAAAAACAGTGAAATACAACTTTACGCAAACCTGCAATAATTAAATGTTAAATAATACAAATACAAATTTTTCTTCAGCCTGAGGCTTTTGGTGTGTGAGGTTTTTTACCCTTTGCCAAAAACAAACAAGCAAGTCCTGCCCAGATTTAAAAAGTACGGCAAAAGTAATGTAACACATTACTTTCCATAAAAAGTAACGGTGATGTAATTTGTTACTTTTTTAGGGAGTAAAGAAATATTGTATTGCATTACTTATAAAAGTAACTTTCCCCAAACACTGCTGGATGAGCAGCTAAAACAAGCCAATTTTTTTTTTTTGCAGGGTTATCTTATGTGGAATGTGTCACTACCGGTATTTTGCCGGTTATTTACTTGAGCAAACTGCAGTTGAAAATTTATTTATTTATTTTTAATCTAGTACTCAAATTGAATGGAGGAATTGTGACAGCCCTACTATTTATACAATACAATACAATATAATAATATATAATATAATATAATATAATGTAATATAATATAATATACATGCAGTCACATGGCTATTTTATTAAGTACACCTGTTCAACTGCTCCTTAACACAAATATCTAACCAGCCAATCACATGGCAGCAACTTAACACATTTAGGCATGTAGACTTTGCCGAAACAATGTGCTGAAGTTCAAACTGAGTATCAGAATGAGGAAGAAAGGTGATTTAACTGACTTTGAACACGGCATGGTTATCGGTGCCAGACGGGCTAGTCTGAGTATTTCAGAAACTGCTGATCAACTGGGATTTTCACGCAGAAGCATCTCTAGGGTTTACAGAGAACGATCCGAAAAAGAGAAAATATCCAGTGAGCGGCATTTCTATCTGCGAAAATGCTTTGTTGATGCCAGAGGTCAGAGGAGGATGGCCAGACTGGTTTGAGCTGATAGAAAGTGACTAAAACTCGTTACAACTGATGTACACAGAAGAGCATCTTTGAAAACTTAAAGCAGATGGGCTACAACAACAGAAGAACACACCGGATATCACTTCTGTCAGCTAAGAACAGAAAAATGAAGCTATGAGACTTTCTGCTGCGACATTCAGATGGTAGGTAAAGCATGGATCCATCCTGCCTTTTATTAACTTTTCAGGCTGCTGGTGGTGTAATGGTGTGGGGAATTTGTTCTTGCCACACTTTGGGATCTTTAGTACCAATTGAGCATTGTTTAAATGTCACAGCCTACCTGAGTGCTGACCATGTCCAGTTTTTTACAACCACAGTGTACCTATCTTGTGATGGCTACTTCCAACACACCATGTTACAAAGCTCAAATCATCTCAGACTGGTTTCTTGAACCTTTTTTTCCCCACATCAATCTACACTTCATACACCATGACGACAAAGCAAAAACAGAATTGCAGAATTATCACAACATCGTACATTTGTTACAAATAAAAAGAAAAAAAACTGAAATAGGTACATTGCATAAGTATTCAAACCCTTAACTCAGTACTTAGTTGAAGCACCTTTACAGCCTCACGTCTTTTTGGGTATGATGCGACAAGCTTTGCACATCAGCATTTGGCAATTATCTGCCATTCTTCTTCTCACCTTTTCACCTCTCAAGCTCTGTCAGCTTGGATGGGAGCTAGCAGACATTTTCAGGCTTCTCCAGAAATATTTGATTGGGTTCAAGCACAGGCTGTGGCTGGGCCAATCAAGGACATTCACAGAGTTGTTTATAAGCCACACTTGCTGTGTGCTTAGAGTCACTGTCCCGTTGGAAGGTGAACCTTCTGCTCAGCCTGAGGTTCTGAATGCTCTGGACTAGATTTTCAATAAGGCTATCTCAATATTTTGGTGCATTGAGCTTTCATCTACTCTGATGAATCCTTTAGTCCCTGCCACTGAAAAACAACCCCACAGCAGGAGGCTGCAACCTCCACACTTTACTTTTGGAATGGTACTCCGCAGGTGATGAGAAGTACCTGGTTTAATTCAAACATGATGCTTGTTACTGAGGTTCATCAGACCAGAGATCTTGTTTCTCACAGTCTGAGGGTCCTTCAGGTGTTTTTTTTGCAAATTCCAAGTGGGTTTTCATGTGTAGGAGAGCAGAGGATTAAGTTTGCCACATGCCACATGTTTGTCCTTCTGTAGGTTTCTCCCATCTGCATATATCATCATGGAGCTCAACTAGAGTGACCATCAGCATCTTCACCAGTCTAACCAAGGTTCTTCTCAATCAGTTGCTCAGTTTGGCAGGAGGCCAGCTTTAGGAAGAGTCCTAGTTGCTCCAAACATCTTCCATTATGGCTAATGGAGGCTACATGCTTCTGTGAACCTTCAATGCAGCAGAATTTTTCCTGAACTCTTCCCCAGATGTGTGCCTTGACACAATCCTGTTTCTGAGCTCTACAGTGAGTTCTTTGACCTTGTGGGCTTGGTTTTTGCTCTGATATGCATTTTCAGCTGTTAGACCTTTTATTGAGAGGTGTGGTTTTCCAAATTATACCAATTCAGTTGAATTTGCCACAGGTTAACTTCACCTGAAGAGCAGTAACATCTACAAGTGATATGAATGCTCCTGAGCTAAATTTCAAATGTCACAGATAAGGGTTTGCATACTTATGCAATGGAATAATTTAGGTTTTTTTTATGTTTAATAAATTTGCAAAGATGCTAAAAAAAAACAGTTTTTTTGCTTTGCCATTATGGTGTATGGAGTGGAAAAAGATTTGGGGGTGGAAAAAGAAATTTAAAGCAGTTTAACATAAGGCCAGCATTATAACAAATGTGAAAAAAAGGAGTATGAATACTTTTGCAATGCACTGTATATTGCATTATATTTAAAAATCATTTCTAATATGTGCCATATCTATCAAAAACATGCTCATAGCATAAGAGGTAGGCAAGTCACTAATGCTAAAACCTGAATAAATAAATTTAACTGAAAGACAAAAAAATAGTTGCTTTCCTTTTGCTGACACAACACAGTCATAAATCGGACATTAAAACATCTAATTTTATTTCCTTCAGGAATCATTCCAATCTATCACATTACTAGATAATCAGCATTTTCAGAAAAGCACTGTAAAAAAAACCTTGACATATTCTCCTTCCATCCACTTCAGTGGTTAGATTATGCGGTCTTGACAAACAAAGTGGTTTCTGTTTTCTTTTTGTGAACTTGTCTCAGCTTTCTTCTAGTGTCGACTTAAACACCAAACTAAGGACTGCCTGCCAAGATTTCTACTAAGATGCCAGTGAAAACTCAGAATAGGCAAAAGCTTAAGATATTGCTATGGCAATAGCTGCTGATGTCTTTTCAATCAAAATCTTTCATTTCAACACACAAGAAAAGAACTAAATATACATGACATTCATGTTTCTACATTTCATGTGAATTAAAAGTTATTCGTTTTTATGCCCAGAGTCAAGCAACACCTGCTTAAGATAGCAAAACAGGTTTGGAAGGACTAAAAATTATGCAAAGTCAGTGGTGTGTTGTTGTTGTTTTTTTCTCTTTCCCCTGTAGGCGCTGCTCTTTGTTCTTCTAATTACCGCCGAAACAGCGAAAAACGATAGCAACGGTGAGAAATACTGGAAGGTAGAATTCAGAAGCAACATGATTTAAACAAGGAGCTGGAAGCTGGGTAAATACCCATCAGGAAAGATGCTCATTAAAGTTGAATGCAAGATTTTGAAATCAAACCCAAGATGAGTGTAAAACAGCAAATATGTATCTAAGCCTACTTTAAAATGAGACAACGGTTGATAACCATTGTAAGGCTTGAGCCTAAACAACCATATTGAGTTTAATGACGGAAGAAAGATCTGTGTGGCTCTTAATGGCTGTTAAAATAAAGAGATGTCGTTTCAAACCTTTCCCCTTCTTAAACCTTAATGATAAAGTATTCTGAAAAGTGAAAGGAAGTACCTTTGAGGTCCAGGTTGCGGGCTCCATTGGAGTGCTGCGTGACCGTGCGGGAGTCGATCTTGAGCGTGTGCACGTTGCTGTCATCGCGGGACACCATCACGTTGTGCCACTGGTTGTCATTGAGCGGCTTGTCGGAGTTGCCCTTCATGAGCGACGGCCCATTGCCCAAGTCAAAAACATAATGGATGTACCTGCAATACATCAGTTCTCCTGTCAATCAAACAGCCTAGTGGAATCAGGCAATCCTCTTTAGGATGACAATACTGCCTTTTTGCTTCTAAATCAATATCTGTAATAAGGCTTGAAATACTGGCACAGACAGACTTCCACCTTGTCAGCTGCTCAGTGTGCAGCAACAGTAAACAGCTTACAGTCTTCAGCGAAGTGTCCCTTAAAAGGATAGTTCACCCAAAAATGAAAATTCGGTAATAATTTACTCACCCTAGTGTCATTCCAAATCTGCAAGACCTGCATCATCTTCAGAACACAAATTAAGATATTATTTTAGCTTTCCGATCCTGCATAGATAGCAATGCAACAGACATTCAAGGCCCAGAAAGGTAGTAAGGACATTGATAAAATAGTTGCATCAGTGGTTCAACCGCAACTATGGGCTATTTTAACGATGTCCTTTCTACCTATCTGGGCCTTGAACATGTCAGTTATATTGCTGTCCATGCAGGGTCAGAAAGCTCTCATATTTCATCAAAAATATCTTAATTTGTGTTCCGAAGATGAACAAAGGTCTTATAGGTTTATAACGACATTAGTGTGAGTAATTAATGACAGAATTTAAATTTATGGGTTAACTATGCCTTTAAAATCCAATACTTCATATATTATATAGCCATTTCCTTGCACAATACTATGTTATGACCTCAAAACTCTTTCACCACAGTGCATGATTTGTAAACAAATACATTTTGACATTTGCATCATATAGTTCCATATGTATAACTTTTCCGGCACAGTAGACTTGCTCGGTAGCTCACCTGGTACAGCTTTGCACTTGTGTTTCACAGGATTTGTACCTGAGCCCTCTTAATCACAAGTCAAGATTAAAAGTCTTGAAGCAAGTTAAAATAGCACGGTTGCTTCAGCAATGTATTTGTATCTCACGATTGCTTGTGTTAGGGGTTGTCTATTGTAATTGTTAGAAAGGCCACCGATCAGCAATCTCCACGTAAAACTGATCGCGACCAAACCGTAAGTCATAGAAACTTTGAGGGATGGTAGTACTCACACCGCCTACAACTTGACAAAGGCCCACTCCAATCTACCTGACAGAGGTGCTACAGTGATCAAACGTACAAAATCACTCGTATCTCCTAAACCGTCAGTCGCAGACTCAAATTAGATGTTTGAGTATTTCATATTTTTTTGAAAAAACCTACTTTTGTGAACTAGTCCTAGGTTTTTTGCTCGATTGGAACCAAACCAATGCAGAAAGATTCTCTGGAGAGTGAATAGCAATAATTATTCAAAAAAAATATTGAAATTTTGACTCACTGTTGCAAGGGGACTCCAGAATGTTTGAAAAGGGCAGGGCCACATTTAGTAAAATGCCTAATACTGCTGAATGGAATGAGATATCTTTGCCAAACTCTTATAACACTTATGTAAGAGCTCAATCTGAGGTCACAGGAAAAAAAGTGAAGCTTGGCCACTTGGTGGCGCTATTAGAGGGAAAAACATAAAAATGGCAATAACTGCGCAACCATTTGTCCTTTCAACATGAAAATCGGTGTGCATGGCCTTGGTCCACAAGTGCGACAAGTGCTACAGCAGGGGTGTCAAACTCCAGTCCTGGAGGGCTGCAACCCTGCAGAGTTTAGATGTAACCCTTAGTAAACACACCTGATCCAACTAATCAAGTCCTTCAGGCTTAATTGAAAACTGCATAGTATGTGTGTTGGTTAACGGTTAGTTTGTGTGTTGGTTAAAGGTTAACGGAGGTCAATCAGAACGAAACTCGGTGGGCCTGTCTGACTCACGGCCTCAAAGGTCTTGAGAGAAATTTGAAAGAAAACTGCCATTGGGGGCGATATTCCATTTTTCAAAGGCGTAAACAATTATACGCCACGTGTTTTTTCACACATACGCGTGATCTTTGTATCATACGATAGAACTCCTTATTCCAGACAACTTTGCCTCTAGAACCACTGCTGTCTATCAAATTGTTTGTTAAATGATTGAGAAGATGTCTAAAACATACTTTTGTGAACCTAGTTTTTCGTTTTTCGCTCAATCTGGAAAAAAACACTGCAGTACAACTCTCTGGACTCTCTAGGTCAATAATTATCAAAAATATGTTGAAATTTACCCTTTGGGAAGCTATAATGGACTTGTTTAGAAAATGGGCCTGTCCAAATTTACCCAAAATCCTATGCAGCCCAAAGGAAAACTTGGTGAGCACATGAGATAGGTGATTCTAAACAAGCATGCAAAGTATTAAGGAGATTGGACCACAGCTGGCACTATAACAGTTAAAAAGAACACTGTATTTCTCAAAGTAAAACTGTATTTCCATAGTAAATGACCTGGATTTGCCAAGAATGCTTTTTTAATCATTGATTTAGGTTGGTACAGCCTTGCTAAGTAATATGTAATGTATTTTTCCTTATACACCTAAATACCTTATGTGCCTGAAGCCCAGCAATCGCTGCTTGCAGCTATATTACTATTTGTTATGATTACAGTAGGGTTTAGTGCAGGTAGTACTGCATTTTCAAATGCGATAGATTTACCTATTACAAACTGCCATTTTATGTTCAAACACAAACATAATAAAACTGCCAGATTCATGTTCATTTGTTTAAATCTAAGCACCTTTGGACATTTCGCTTAGAAAGTGTCGCAAAACGTGCAAGAAACATAGCAGTACCATTTTGTTAAACCGTCACCGCAGGCAAGTTTTTCCAATGAGCCTGGGTTGGATAATTTCCAGATCTTTCAAAAAAAGACTTACCGTGAGCTTCGGGTTGTTTAGCAGTGAAATATACCTTATGAGAAATCATCTGTCCTCATAGAATGGTGAATTTCAGCAATAGAGCTCAAAAGTAACTGCGGCAGTAGTTCAATCCCTCATAAGACACTGAATACACCACCTTGTAGCTTTTTCCACTTTTCAAATAGTTTTTAGCTTCCAATTGAATGTTATAATACTGTGATTCATCTCTGAGCAGTTTGTGTGGCTTTTTATTGTAGAATTGTCTGAAATGCCTAAACGTGAAAAATACACAACTAAGCCACTCCTGTGCTCTATTCAAACCGACGCCAAACAAAAAGCAGTGTCGAGATCATGGAGATATAAAGATCACTGCTGATATTTATTCAAACTACTGTATAAACATTGGAATTTGCAAATGCTGGTAGCTGCTCTCAGTTAATACATCAAGATACTGCAGAGAAAGAAAGAAAAAGAGAGAAAGAAAGTGTGCTCATTAGCGCTCTCTCATTTCACATGCTTGTGCAGACTCCGGTGAGAGGCAAGGCCACCTGCTGTCTAATTGCTTACTGAATGACTGACTTTCTGGACCACTGCGGCTGAGGAAGTTAAACATCTGAGGCACCTTCCCCTTTTTCACTATTCGTTTTTGCCCAATGGAATAAAATTCATGCAGCAAATCAGGTTGTTGTACCTGCTGTGTTTGGCATAAGCAGTACGATTGAGCTGAAAAATCTTTTACTAGGCTGGTGGGAAAAAAGATCTGATCCGAGACTGCGGATCTCCCACGTGGTGGCTTTGGCATGTGGGTTGGGAAAAGAGTGGGCTGCCAATAAATAGAATACCGTTAATCAAATAACACTTACATTACATGTGATTAAAAGCTGCTCTTTTCTCATCAAGGTCACCAGTGCTTACTTTATCTTTTCGAAATGGATTTGCACTTTTCTTGTGAGCTGATTACAGTATCTGAGGCTTAGAATAGCAATCCACGCAATCCTCCGGAATTGCTCTTGATTGACGAGCAGACACAGTCGCCTCAGAGTCATCGGGCGTACGCTCGAACGTCAAAGAATAACTCACGGTGAGCTCCTTCCCAGCAGATACAGATCAGCATTTACGCATAACCAAAAGCAGAATTTGTTTAAATTTAAATATGGCCCCTATCCTGTGATGATTCATCAAGCGATTCTCCTCCTCCTTGTACCTTTAACTAAATGCCAAGGAGACAAATGTGCGAATCTTATAATGCAACTTGACTCACCCTCCCACGGCTATGATTCACATCCAAGTAATGTCTCTTAACTAATCGCAAACTTAAACGCACTGTTTAGCGTGGCGGCTTAACTTCATCTGGATGTCTCTCATATTCTAAAGTGTGTAACTAGCTGCTTACATGTGATCCCTCGAATATCTGCTGTGTCTTCTGGGAATTTCTGTAATAATATCTGCATCTCGCTCTCCCACAGAAACAACTGAGTGTTAGTTCTGTCGGAAAATGCTTTTGAGCTCTAACTCTCTAGGGACTGATGTTTGTATGCTGAAGGATGAGATCACCAACAATCTGTGTATTGCACTGAAGATGAACTTTGAGCTGTTAGTGGATGCTTCTTAGTATCTGGATTTATAATTTCGCATGGGTGGGAGAGTATAAGGCTCGTTTTCGATCTCAAGGGCTTTTTTTCTGTCAGTGGTTTGTACAGAATCCCACCCACCCTGGTTCAAACCCATAACGGATCTAAAATTACAATGCTAATTTAGTAGCAGACCATGGAATCCCGTTTCTGCCACTGAATATTTTTTTTTTAAAAAGTAGCTGTGCCTTTTTATCTCATAATTCTGACTTTTTTCTCACAATTGTGAGTTTACATCTTGCAACTCTGACTTTTTTCCTCAGAAATGTGAGATATAAACGCACAATTGTAAACTTGCAGTTTATATCTCGCATTTCTGACTTTAGAACGAACAATTTCGAGTTATTAATGCAGAACTGTGAGATATAAACTCGCAATTCTGAAAATATATCAGTCTTTTATCCCTGGACTTTATAACTCACAATTGCAAGTTCATATTTCACCATTCTGAGAAAATAGTCAGAATTGCAAAATACAAACAGGCAATTCTGACAAAAAAAGTCAGAATTGTGAGTTTATATCTCGCAATTCTGACTTGATTCCTGTCAGTTGTGAGTTTATATCTCACTTTTCTAAGAAAAAAAGTCAGAATTGCAAGTTTGTATTACAATTCAGAGAAAATTCTTGCAAATCTGACTTTCTCACAATTGAGAGTTCATATCCTGCAATTCTGACTTTATTTCTCGCAACTGTGAATTTATATCTCACTTTTCTGAGAAAAAAAGTCAGAATTACAAGTTTGCATTCTGAGAAAAAAGTCAGAATGGTGAGACATAAACTCGCAATTGTGAGAAAAAGTCAGAATTGCAAGATCCACCATGCAATTCTGAGAAAATTCTCACAATTATGACTTTTTCACAAATGTGAGTTTATATCCCAAAATTCTGACCTTATATCTTGCAATTCTTACTTTATTTATCGCTATTGCGAGTTTATATCATGCAATATTTGAAAAAAAAAAAGTTTACATCTCAAATTAAAAAAAAAAAAAAAAAAAAGTCAATTCTGAGAAATCTGACTTTCTTGCAATTGCGAGTTTATATTTATTTTTTTCAAGAATTGCATAATATAAACTGGCAGTTAAGATTTTTTCTTGGAATAGTGAGATAAACTCACAATTGTGAGAAATAAAGTCAGAATTGCAAGATATAAAGTTAAAATTGTGGCATATAAACTCACAATTGTGAGTAATAAAGTCTTAAATGCGAAATATAAACTCACAATTGTGAGAAATAAGGTCAGAATTGTAAGAAATAAAGTCAGAATTGCAGGATATAAACTCACAGTTTTAAGTAATAAAGCATGAATTTCGAGACAAAAACTCACAATTCTGACTTTTGTCTCAGAACTGCATGATATAAACTTACAATTGCAAGAAATTCCAAATTGTAAGAATTTTCTCAGAATTACGTGTTTGTATCTTGCAATTCTGACTTTTTTTTCCTTGCAATTGCGAGTTTATATTTCATGATTTTCACTTTTTTTCTCAGAATTGCATGATATAAACGCGCAATTGCGATCAATAAATTTGGAATTGCAAGATATAAGGTCAGAATTTTGGGATATAAACTCACAATTGTGAGAAAGACAGAAATGTAAGAATTTTCTTAGAATTGCATGTTTGTATCTTGCAATTCTGACTCTCGCAACTGCGAGTTTAAATCTCACGATTTTTCCTTTTTTCTCAGGATTGCATGATATAAACTCACAATTGCAAGAAATAAAGTAAGAATCGCAAGATATAAGGTCATTAATTTTGGAATATAAAGTCAGAATTGTGAGAATTTTCTCAGGATTGCATGTTTGTATCTTGCAATTGTGAGTTTATCTCACTGTTCTGAGAAAAAAAGTCTGAATTGCAAGTTTGTATCATGTAATTCTGAGACAAAAAGTCAGAATAGCAAGATACAAACAAGCAATTTTGAGAAAATGATCAAAATTCAGACTATTTCTCACAATTGCTAGTTTATATCAAACAATTCTGAAGAAAAAAATCCAGAATTGTGAGTTTATATCTCACAATTCTGAGAAAAACATCAGAATTGCACATTTGTATCACGATTTTGAGAAAAAAGTCAGAATTGTGAGATAAAAAGTCACAATTGCCTATTTTTATTCAGTGGCGGAAACAGTCTTCCATAGCATACTGCAGTGTTTTAAAGACTGAATAATTAAGTTAACATTTTTTATTACTATTCTTAATTAAAAAAAAAAAAGCTGCATTTGTACATTTCAGATTAGTGAGTCATATTAAGTGGGTTCATTCAGTAAGGGATTCATAAGAATGATTCAATCTCAGATTCAAAACCTATTGAGTTGTCTCACTGTATACTGCCTACACAGACTTGTAAGTAAGAAGAAAGCATGCTAAAGTTTAATTATAAAAAAGTAATTTGTTTATAAAATGGACTACACTAGTTATGCTGTACATTTTCGAGCGCAGCCAATAAAGATCACACATTATGAGAAAGCACTGCCTTAGCATTATTTCACAATACACAGTATTTTTAATCACATTCAAATGAGATGGCAAGCTAACAATTTAGAGGATAATATAATTTCCTTTGCTGTAGGGCCGTAGTTCAGGAAACTTTGCTTTCTGCAAAGGTGTCTTTCTCTCTGTCTCCCAGGCCTCAGGCTTTCCATCAGGTATAGCTAAGGCTTAACTTTATATTGCACTCTAATTTCATCTCTCTCTCTTTTCTCAATCAGGCAGTTCTCAATGTTATTATCATTTCATAATACCCTGCCTATTTCTTAAATTTCTAGTTCCTTATTTGTGCAGTAATGTTAAGAAATCTTCTATTCTAATCTCTTCTTTATAGTTCCCATCTCAACTTCACACTTTAATTAAATGGCTTTTATTAATAGGATTTTTAATGCTTAATGCTGTTTTTTAGTAATATGAGTACGGCCAATAATGACGCACTCCTCTGACTAAGCCAAAAAGTCCTTTAATAATGAACAAATTTTATTCAGTGAGCTTTCACTCTGATTAGTTTGAAGCAGCTGAGGGCGGAGTCAAACGTTCTATGCAGGAGGAGGGTCTTTTTCACTCGAGAGCATTTGATTGGACAAAAAATCCGTTTTTTTTTTTTTACTCACTCACCCCTTCACAAGCTCGATCACTATGAAGTCACTGCCGTCTCCAGAGTTAAACAGCATCAGACCGTCTGGGCTGGTGGTCTTGAACTGGAAGAAGAGGTGCATGGAGGCGTAGGCCTGCAGGGTGGACAGCGCCACATAGCTGGCTCGATTTCGGAAGCTGACGGGATCCGCCACGATGCGGCGCATGCCGAAGCGGGCGTTGAGCTCGCAGTAGGAGATGTCACCGTTCTTGCACTGGTCTAGGTACGGCATGCCGTTGAAAGAGAGGCCCTGCAGGTGGCCGATGAAGTTGGAAGGCATGACTGAGATAAAGCGCCGCTCGGTCATGATGCCCGTCTCTATGTGGTGGAACTCCAGCTGCGTGTGTGCTCCGCTCATCTGGCCTGTGGCGGAACCAAACACGCTCGATTAGTCAGGTCTGGAAGCTGATGATATGAGGGAATGGCGTGCTGCCTGAGCCCATCCCAAGGCAAGTACAGCTTTTGATGTTCAATTCAGAGTTGGATGTGCGGTAACGCTGAACTTGCAATGTGCAAGATGAATCGAAACCTAAAAAACTGTACTATATATAGTCTTTCAGTTGTCACCACAAGCAAGTATGTGTACACTGAATGTGAAAATCCGTGAGAATCGTAATAACATCTAAGTTGTTACTTACTGAAAATCTTGAGTCATTATAGAAATATTGATTTCTGAATTATTAGCAAACTGTTCTTTTGAGTCAAATGTTTTGTTTCACAAAAACAGTCTGAAAGGATTGATTCAAAAATCTTTTTAGGCCAATTAGATTTCATAGTTTTACAAGTAACGGAGCTGACCTGCAATCAACAAAATGTCTGAAATGTCTCTTTTTATCCAGTCACTTTATGGATCAAAACCTGGTAAAGATACAGTAAGTGTGTTTACATGCACTTTAAAAGTCCAATTTCATTCAGACTGAAACAAGATCTTTTACAATGTCTTGTAAAGTGCATTGTATTATATGTACTACTTACTTAAATTGGGGTTGGTATGATTTTTTTTATATATATATATATTTATGAAAGAAGTCCCTTACCAAAGTAAACAGTAAAATTGTGATCATTATAATTAAAATTAATTATTAAAATTGTTAAAAATATCAGTATATTGTTCAGTATATTTTAAGTATATTTTAAATGTAATTTATTGTTGTGCTGTAGCCATACTTCAGTCTTCAGTGTCACATGAACCTTTAAAAATCATTCTGATAAGCTGGTTTGATGCTTAAGAAAATGTCTTCTTTTAAATGTATTTCATTAATTAAAAAGTTCAAAATAACAGCTTTTATTAGAAATGTTTTTTTATGTTTTGTGTGTATAAGTCTTTACTGTGACTTTTAATCAATTGAATGTGCCCTACAGTTATTAATTTTTTTTTTTTTTTTTTTTTTTTTTTCATTCTGTGATGAATAGAAGGTTTTGAAGAACAGTATTTTATTTGAAATAATAATCTTTTGGAACATTAGAAATTTAATTACTCTTACTATTGATTAATAACATTTTATATATATATATATATATATATATCTTTATTTTTTTTCATTGATTTTTAAAAAAATATTTAAAAAATATAACATTTTCAGGATTTATTATAAGATAGAAGGTTTAGAAGAACAGTTTTTTTATTTGAAATATGAATCTTTTGTGATACTTGAAATGTCTTTACTCTCACTATTAATGTATGAAGAGTAATTTCTTTTTCAAGATTCTTTGATGAATAGAAAGTTCAAAATAACCGTTTTTATTTGAAATAATAATTTTCAAAAAATCATTAGAAATGTCTTTACTGTCACTATTGATGATAATAAAAATATTAATTTATTATTCTTTCATTTTCTTTAATAGATTTTTTTTATTTTATATTTTAAAAAAAATCTAACCTTTTTCAGGATTCTTTGATGAATAGAATGTTTAGAAGAACAGTTTCAGCTTTTTTATTTGAAATATCAATCTTCTGTCATATTAGAAATGTCTTTAATCTCACTGTTTATTAACATATGAAGAAAAGTAATTTCTTCAAAAACAATCTTATTTACAGACCCCAGGCTTTTAAAAAATAGATTATATTTGGACATACATATTAAAACTGTATCGCCTATGCAAATGCACACTAAAGCTCAACTGTAACTGTAATACTTGTCTGTGTGTCCATATACAGTACGTATACAGTGTGTGAGGTCTTCCTCTCACCCTCCACGGTCACATTGTCAACAGAGAGCTGCAGGCTCTTCCCACGGCGCACCACCTTCACAGAGTGCCACTCATTGTCATTCAGCTTATGCCCTGCGAATAGAGTCTCCGGTCCTTTACCTGCAGAGAGAGAGGGCCAAAGTCACACACCGCTGCAAGCCTCGTGTCTTATCAATACAGCACAGTCTACCTCACAGGCCTGCTGGTGCTCTCACCTCACATACACATACAAATACAGACACATACTCACAGTGAACTGACAAGACATATCTACAAACTCAAACGTTTCTAGAGTGCACACACGCATACCGACACTCACGAACATACCTACACATTCAAACGCGCACATTTACATTTCACACAACCAGGCGCCCACACAAAAAACACATACTGACACGCTCCTTAAGGAGAACTGTGACACGTACATATGCTGTTCTGCTAACTGTTTCTGTTAGCCTCTATGGGGTATATATAGTGTAGTCTTTCAGACATATGGACCAGCACTGATATTCTACCTTCAGAAAAATAAGGTTCTTTAAAAGTTTTTTACACATAGTAACAGTTATATTAGGCCACATGGCACCAGAATATCATTGTCAATCCTGTATTTGAGTCCTTAAAGGAGAAGTCCACTTCCAAAACAAAGATTCACAGATAATATACTCAGCCCCTTGTCATCCATGTTCACGTCTTTCTTTCTTCAGTCGTAAAGAAATTATGTTTTTTGAGGAAAACATTTCAGCATTTTTCTTCATATAATGGACTGATATGGTGCCCCGGTTTTGAACTTCCAAAATGTTTAAATGCGGCTTCAAACGATCCCACATGCGGTTATAAACAATCCCAGCCAAGGAAGAAGGGTCTTATCTAGTGAAACGATCGGTTATTAAAAAAAAAATTATACAATTTATATACTTTTTAATGTCAAATGCTTGTCTTGTTAGGGTATGTCGAAAAACTCCCATCTCATGTTCTCCCTCAACGTCAAAATCGTCCTATATTGCTGCTTTACCTTTTTTTTGTTGAGGGTGTTTAATCTTCTTTGCATGTTCACTTTGCAAAGACTGGGTCGGTACTTCTGCAGCGATGTAGGATGATTTTGAAATGATTTTTGAAGTTGAGGGAGAAAATACGATTGGAGTTTTTAGACATACCCTAACTGTCTTGAGGCAGAATACACAGAGTTCAGGGAGAGCAAGACAAGACAAGGGTTTGAGATTAAAAAGTATTTAAATTGTATTGTATTAATCGTTTCGCTAGATAAGACCCTTCTTCCTCAGCTGGGATCATTTACAACCACATTTGGGATTGTTTGAAGCCACATTTAAACTGCATTTTGAAAGTTCAAAATCGGGGCACCATATCAGTCCATTATATGGAGAAAAATCCTGAAAAGTTTAACTCAAAAAACATAATTTCTTTACGGCTGAAGAAAAAAAGACATAAACATCTTGGATGACGGGGGTGAGTACATTATCTGTCAAATTTTGTTCTGGAAGTGGACTTCTCCTTTAAGGAAACTGTGTACTGTGTACACTTTTTTAAGATTCTTTGATGAACAAAGTTTAAAATAACAGCATTTATTTGAATTATTTGAATTTTACTTTTTTTCTTTACTGATTTATTTAATGCATCCTTGTTGAATAAAAGAGAAATAAATTTTACTGACTCCACACATTTGAACTTTATTGTATATGTATATACTGTTCCCTTCTGGTGGAGTGACTCAATCCGAGCAGATGAGCCTTGGCCATCTTCAAGAAATGGCTAAAGACGCATCTATTCTATCTACACTTGACCCTCTAACACTGGCACTTTGCTATTCTGTCTACTTGTTTTCTTTTTATTTATTAAAAAAATGACCTTCCAACACTAGCGTTCTTTATTCTTTTCTACTCTATTTTCTTGTTTTCTTTTTATTTATTATAAAAAAAATGTACCCTCTAATACCAGAACACTAAAATACGTGGACTGTGTTGGACTAAGTAGGACACACATAATATTGCTCTTTTGATGGTTTGATTTCTTCTATTGTCTTCATTTAGGTTACTTTTGATGTATCTGCTAAATGACTAAATGGAAATAATGTGTGTGTATATAGTCATGTGAAAAAACTTAGGACACCCTATTGAATTCCAAGGTTTTCTGTATCAGGAAATAATAAAAACCCACCATCAGTCTGGGAAGGGTAATACAACCATTTCCAAAGAATTTGAAGTCCATCATTCCACAGTGAGGAAGTTTTTTCACAAGTGGAAGACATTCAAAACAGACACCAATCCTCCCAGGAGTGGACGTCTCAGCAAATGCACTCCAAGATCAGACCGCGTAACGCTCAGAGAAATGGCAGACGACCCAAGAATTTCTCGCAGACTCTACAGGCCTCGGTTAGCTTGTTAAATTATAAAGTTCATGACAGTACGATTAGAAAAATATAGGACAAGTATGGCATGTTTGGAAGGCTTGCTAGAAGAAAGCCTCTTCTATCTAAAATAAAACATGGCAGCACAGTTTAGGCTTACACAGTTGCATCTAAACAAACCATTAGACTTCCAGATCAATGTCCTTTGAACAGACAAGACTAAAGTGGGGATGAAAACCTAAAGAGCATATCAGCACAGACACCTTATACCAAAAGTCACACATGCTGGAAAGTTGGGCTAAAACTGGGTCATGCAACAGGACAGTGATTCCAAGCACACCAGCAAATCTACAACAGAATGGCTGAAAAGTAAAAGACTCAAGGTGTTGCAACAGTCCAGACTGAAATGCTGTGCTGAAAGCTGTGCATAAACAAATGGCCACAAACCTCAATAAACTGGAGCAACGCTGTAAAGAAAAGTGGGCCAAAATTCCTTTAGAATGATGAGAGACTGATAAAATAACACAGAAAATTATTACTTCAAGTTATTGCTTCTAAAAGTGGATTTACAGGCCAATTGAATCATAGGGTGTCCTAACTTTGTAACACACGTCTTTTCAAATTCTGCTTTATTTTTGTTAAAGAGCAGGTCATATGGGTTTTCGGAAAATATCTTTTTCGCAGTTTGTAACAGCTGTCCTTTAATGCCTTATTTTCGAATCTTCTGCCTGTTACCGATCTACGTCACTGGATAACACATTAGCATAATCCCACCTGCCCGCGAAATGCAAACAGTCGGACCTGCCCACAAACACTTCCGCTAGTTACTGTATTTACATCATATCAAGAAGACGCTGTGTTATGCACTGTGACAGCAAATTTGTTTTCTTTGCCGAAAGATGACGATGTGAAGAACCAGTAGTTAAAAATAATTTCTTCCACGATACCAGCAATACAATTCGTCATTTTACTGAGGACTGCTTATCTAATCTTGGCTTTTATCGCCTTTATTTGGACTAATAAGCGTCTCCGAACCACAAGCTGTAAATACGATTGATACGTTATGTGTACATTTTTAAGTGAGTGTTCAAAATATCTATTTTTGTGCTAACATGCGATGTATACATATTGCAGCTTTAGGTTTCCAGGTAAACCACGATATCACTGTCTTACCTGTGTCAGTGTAGACTGTCAATATTCTAATTACTTTGTTTAATAACAAAGAATGTAACTTTTTTTCATATTTTGGTTTACAAACGGTTTAGTTTCATCAGTCACGTTAGCACTCGGCTAACGTATCCACTATTATTGTTTTGTGAAGTGTTCACAATTTAGCAGCTAAAATTCAGCTGTTGGTACGATTTGCTTCCATAAGTGTTAAACAAAATATTTTTATGTCATTACAATGGATTGGTGCACTATATTATTGTTTTATGTAAAAAAGGTGCAGGGCTGCCAGGTTTTCCCACCCAATTGCTTCTCAAAAACAGCCCTTTTTGTCAGGGTTCCCCTGGTAAATTCACATTCCAAAAGGGACTAAATATGATGTTATTGGGGTCGCTTAAACCCGCAGACTTGACAACACAAATAATAGCACTTGTTAACTTGCTCAAGTACTCCTCTCTGTGCCAATCACAACAGGCTTGGCCAGCTGACCAATCAGAGCAGAGTAGGCATAGGGAAGGGAGGGGTTTACATGCTCAAAATTTCTAAATCATTAAGAAATGACTATACGTATAAATGTATATTCTGAGAAAATCGCAATGTTTTCTGATCTTAGATGCATTTTAACCTGATGTAGTGGACTACCAACACAATATTAGGACACTTTAAAAAAACATATGACCTGCTCTTTAAATAAATAATGACACAGTATGATATGTCATGCGATGTTGCTTATCTGAGGTTCATCTGATTTTCCAAATTTTAAGAGCTGCCAAGGAAAATCTATTTTTTTATTATGTCCTGATACAGAAAATCATGGAATTTAACACTGTTTCTAATTTTTTCACATGACTGTATATACAGTATATATGAAGAGTTTATTTGCAAAAACAGATCTAATCTTTGACAATTTAGACGCCTGACAAACGTTGTTGCTGTTATCATATATACACTACCGTTCAAAAGTTTGGGGTCAGTAAGACTTGTAATAGTCTTTAAAGAAGTCTCTTATGCTCATCAAGGCTGCATTTATTTGATTAAAAATATATAAAAAAAAACAAAAAAAAAAAAACAGTAATATTGCAAAATGTTTTTACAATATAAAATAATGTTTTTTATTTTAACATACTTTAAAATAGAATTTATTCCTGTGATGAAAAGCTGAATTTTTATCAGCTGTTACTCCAGTCTTAAGTGTCACATGATCCTTCAGAAATCATTCTAATATGCAGATTTATTATTAGAATGATCAATGTTGAATAATATCAACAGTTGTGCTGCCAAATATTTTTTGGAACCTGTGATTTTTTTTTTTTTTTCAGGATTTTTCATGAATAATTTAAAAAGTACTTTTATTCAAAATATAACTATTTTATAACAATGTAAATTATTTATTATTAACTTTTAATAAACTTTTAATTATTAACTTAATACATCCTTGGTGAATAAAAGTATTAATTTCTTAAAAAAAAAAAGAAGAAAAAAAAAAAAGAAACAATAAAAATGTACTGACCCCAAACTTTTGAACAGTAGTGTATATATATATATATATATATATATATATATATATATACCTATGGTTGTGACCATAGACTGTATGGTTGTGATTATATGCAGTTTTCCCTCACCATTGTAACATGCTGCTTTTGCAAGGTTCTGTGAAAAAGTTTCAGCTTTTTTCTCTTTAACACCCTGAAGAAGTGCCACTGAAACTGCACTTTTAACCTTCAATCCGTCGAGCACCAATGAAGTCCACTATATGGAGAAAAATCCTGGAATGTTTACTTCAAAAAAACTTAATTTCTTTGCGACTGAAGAAAGAAAAGACATGAACATCTTGGATGACATTAGAGTGAGTAAATTATTTTGACGTAACAACGTGGCTATATAGTTGTTTATTTACTTTTTAAAAATCAGTCTTCCCATTAACGCCATTATATTGTTTATTCAGACTGATTCGCAAACGCAGAATGCAGGCTAACAAGAGGGATCAGAGATTTATCTCATGAACCAATCAACAGCCAAACATGACCATTCATATCCAATCATATCATCTCCCATGTCTTTTTTTCCCTATTCATTCTCAATTACCCCCCACTAAACTCACAGCATGCTTTAGGGGATCTGTTAAAATTAGGGCTTAGTGGAGGCCAGAGAGATGTGGACTCCCTCTGTAAGTTTACCTGCTGGAGTCGCTTTAGAAAAACTAGTGATTTATACATTTTTTAATGTTATAATTTGTAATACTGTTATATTCTTGCCTCCTCGGAGGAAACGCCTATGATACGCGTGCGTATTTGAATGCAAAGGTGCAACAAAAACATAAAATGAAAGTAAAATGATAAATTGGTCACATCAGAACTGTTACCACATCATGGATGTTATGCCTGGAACAATGTATTGACCACTCAAAAGACCTCCACTATACAGCCATTATGTATAATCTAATTATGAATAATCTTGGTCAGTCTTTTAACCCTTTGAGCGGTACGGTCCCACATATGGGATTTAGAACGTTTGGTGACGTCACGCAACTGCCAAATTCAAACTGTATAATCACAATTGAGCAGTGTTTTCAACGACTTAACGTTTACTTTAGGTTTCAGGAATTTAAATACACATAAGTACTAGTAAAACAATACATTTATAGTTTGTAAAATAGACACGGATGTCTATGGAAGCAGCAATTACAATCCATTCAAGTATAATTTGCCGACGTGTTTGATTTATATCAGATACACATAATGTAAGTAATGATATAATAAACTCCATTCCTTTCACAGTTCACCAGCTACTTACTTGCATGTATTTCGGGAGAAACCGGTGAATTTACGTGCTGTAAATCCGGCTGACAGGACTCTCTGAAAGACAGCGCGAACAAACATGGCGGCGCCCATCTCACGATATAGATCACGATCCAGATTATTTATAAAGGTTTTAAAACGGCAAAATACACTCACTTACACGTATTCGTGAATCGGAATATCAGATAGTTGAAGTCATGGTAAGCAAGTGTGTGAATATTTTGAATAAAAAAGGAAAAACGAAATAAAAGCGATACGTCTGTCATACAGCGCTATAGTGACTGCGGTGTCAATCATGACGCGTCGCCATGGAAACAATAAAGTGAACGTTCTAAAATAACGGTCGCCTAAAAAAAACTCATGCTGCGTCCGAAATCGGATACTTCCCTACTATATAGTACGCGAAAAACAGTATGCGAGGCGAGTAGTATGTCCGAATTCATAGTATTCGAAATTCAGTAGGCGAGAAGTACCCGGATGACCTACTGCTTCCGCCCGAATTCTGTAGTACGCATACCATGGACACTTTCCTATCCCATGAGGCTCCGGGAGAGGATGCGTTGTATTCGAAAAATGGCGGAAGGTGGAGACGCGGCTCATTTCGAGTGTAAGTACCTCAGGAAAAAAACGTTGTTTATTGTGATTAAATTACACTTGTTTAACACAATCTAAATAAACGGATGACTTATTGAAAGTTTAAACATTGTAAATCGAAACGTTATTTGACAAATAATCTAGAAGCTGTCTACGAAGCCGTGATCTGCGAGCAGCTGACCAACGCCTTCTCTGAGCTGTCTGTCCAATCAACGTTAAAACGCCGAACATTGCCGGTGCTGGTGTTCGTGCAGTGGAGCAGTCTCTTTAAATTTTCGCGCTGTTGTGACGACGCATGACACGTGACAACATCAATATGGCGGATGTAGTACGTCCGAATTCCATTCATACTACCCACATTCATACTATATAGAACGTACTTTTTAACGGTCGGGTAGTACGTTCATATTTAAATGTAGTACCTACTTAACCAGTATGCGATTTCGGACGCAGCATCACTCTGGGGGGTCAGATAGAATTTTTTAAACTCACCAGTGAAAGGGTTAAGAAAGACACCACATATAACATACAGTCTAATCTATTGGGAAATATCTGCAACTAGAAGCTAATTCATCTAACAGCTAAACTCAAAAGCAATATTACGTATGTTTATGCCTGTTTGGTTTCATCTAAACAGCCATTTCCTGTCCTCTTAACTAATCTGTTTTCTTCGTTGATTCATATGGATTTCCCCAACAGCTAAATTTACACCATGATCGCATCGCCGCTTACAGTATGTGTGTTTGCTAAAAGCGATTTTTCATCTGCAGCTGCCAGTTCAGTTGCTATTGTCTAAACTACCGTATAAAACACTCTTACATGTCACTTACAAATACAAACCACATTGCTTCGGTGTCTTAAAAACACTGCTTCAATAGTGAAAAAACAAACAATTGTAGCAGTTCTGCTCATTATAACACAGAGTGACTGGTGATGTCTGAGCATTTGTGTGTAACATGAGACAAACGCATTATACTTAAACTGAATTGAAATGAAATTGAATTGGCCCTGGGCATGTGTATAATCATCTTACAGGCTCAGGAGTTTTACGGCCGAGAAACAAAACAATACGGTGCTTCGGTACACACGTTTAAAACGACAGTACACACACCGAATCCCTCACGGTGAACGTTCGCCGATAATATGCTAAAGTAACGGTTTTGAGAAGCGCCTGCTGCCGGCCCGCTGCGGCCCCGGTTGGCGCGTGCTCAGAGGCGCCTGGGGTGCGCTTGGAAAAATGGGTCAGGCCGATGCAGCTGCCTCAGCCTTCATCGTGCGGAGCGGCTAGAGCCTGACATGGTGGTTCAAAGCCCTTCAGACTGCGCTGCTGGCTACTCTAATTGGCTCTGCTGGAGTCAACAGACCCTCCGAGGAACAACGTCAGCCTATTTGTAGGGGTGTTGTAGCACTCGAAATCTGATGAACCTTCCGCGGATGAGCAAAACAGCTGGTATTAATCTGGTAGGCAATCTGTTTGCGGCTCAAAATCGCACTATAGATTAAATACCTGTGAGTAAAACTCGTAACGACCAGGTATGTGTGACATTCTTTGCATTGGAGTGAGTCGGTGTCATATCATCCCTCTAATTAGCTCTTCCAGCTTGGAAAAAAAAAAACTAGCATAAGCGAGCAGGAGGCAGAGAGGGGGAGTTGTCGTCCTACACCTTCTGGCAGCTTGTTAATTAAATTTAAATCGTCGCCCATCCCTGCTTTTAAGTCTAAGAGCGCACGCGTACGCCGTATTACTCAGCATTTCGAATCTGCGACAGCATAAAAGACTCAAGTACAAATAAAACCTGTGCGTGTAAGCAAATACAGCGCTAGATATCAAGAAACATTCACATCTTCACACAGCATTGGAGAATGTCAATTATTCATCAAACCCTAATGTTAACTTAACATTAATGTGTGAGTTTTGCATGGTAACGTCATCTGGATCTGCTTCGTATTCATGACTACTCTGTGCTAAACTGTTTAAAATGCACATCATGGTGAGAAGACTTCCAACAGATGGCAGAGGGCCCTAATTGGGTATAATTTACTTTAACTACCAGCATTTCTGTCTATTTAAAAGTCAATTAACATTTTACTGTCATTAAAACTTCCATCAGTCTAAATATGTTTGACATACCCATCGAGTTAATATTGAGAGCGTTGAGGGGACTGTGAAACACTTTCACAGGTTAACATATCAAATGGTCATGCTCATCTGATTATGAATGTACTTATCCACATATGACCAAGCAGAGATTCATCATCCGCGAGCGTGATGTGCAATAAATCGCTTTTTGGATTCAAAATAGCAGGCGCGCCATAAAACTCAATATGTGCCATTAAATGCGTTTGCTATATTTTGTAATGTATTTAATGACAAGGACGTTACACTCCCTAAACAGGGGTGATTTGTAGATTTGGTGCTGCAAAAGGTACTTGAGCATTTGCAAAGCCTGAGACTTTGAGGAGACCAAGTCTGATGCTGTAATATATGGTGTTTGTTGCCACCTGGTGGTGGCAACTGATGATAAATTCATGCTATTATGGTCACAGAAAAAGCAAAGTTCCAGTTCTGGATGGTCAGCATTTCAGCAAAGCTAAAATGTAGTAACAGCAAAGTTATATTATATTATATAATGTGTTTTTTTTTTTTTTTTTATTTATTTTTTTTTTTTACAATTTTTAAGAAGAGGTAGGAAAATATTCTTGGGGAAATCTTGAAATGCTGTGTAATTGGTAGCTACATACATAACATTAGTAGCTAAATATTTCATAAACATGCTTCTGAACATCTGTTTGGATCTACTTACCGCTTAAATGCGCTGTGTAATGCCTCTCAGTTTATTTAAACAAGCACATGATGCATCATCTGTTTGTCACTTGAATTACTTTAACATTTCTAAAGGAAAACCTTCTACAAATCCAAATTTGTTGAGTCATTATTGCAGATGAATGAACAATCTTTGATGACGCATGCGAATGGTGAACATGTCAAAATTTCCAGTGCGCAAAAGATTTGCATGCCTTTTTGGGAACCGTGTCCTGAAGCACAAACACCTACTGCCTCATGACTAACGAAGTACTTGAGAGACAAATCTCACAATTAGAGGCCTAATTTACATGGAAATACTGTACGTGACATACATTTTAGTAGTCTCGAATGTCTTGGAAAAAGCTTTAATCCTCAAACAAAGGAAAGAGGATGAAGTCACATACTGTAGCCTCGTAATTTTTTGTCACTTGTGAAAGACAAATCACAAATCCACACATTTTTGCTCTGTTATTTAAACAAGGACATGATACTACTTCTATGACTTCTCCCGTATGAAGCCAAATTAACCAAATTAAAGTATCAATATTAGCTGACTACTACATTATCTTACATTATGTTAATGAAATATTTGGCTACTTAGCGTTTAGCTACAAATTACACAATATTATACAGAATTTCTCAGATTTCTCTGAGGGAAGCTTATTTGACAACACTTGTGGCGTAATGTTGATTTCCAATAATACTTCTTACTAATTTGCCAAATATATACACTACCATTCAAAAGATTTTTTTTTGTGTGTTTTAAAGATTAAATTAAAAAAATTAATATTTTTATTCAGCAAGGGTGCATTAAATTAATCCGAAGATGACAGTAAAGTTTTTTTCACAATTAAATTGAAAGGCACATCACTTTTGAACTATCTATCCATCAAAGAATGCTGAAAAAATATTTAAAAATAAATATAAAAATAAATTTCAGCACATGAATGAGAGAATTCAGCTTTGCTGGAATAAATTACACTTTTAACTATATCAAAATAGAATTTAGTGGGTCACACTTTATTTTAAGGTCCAATTCTCGCTATTAACAAACCATTAACTACGACTTTTGCCTCAATAAACTCCTAATTTGCTGCTTGTTAATATTTAGTAAGGTAGTTGTTAAGTTTCGGTATTGGGTAGGATTAGGGATGTAAAATACAATCATGCAGAATATGTGCTTTATAAGTACTAATAAACAGCCAATATGCTAGTAATATGCATGCTAATAAGTAGCTAGTTAATAGTGTAAATTGGTCCCTATACTAAAATGTTACCACTCTTTGTTTTTCCCTTGTTACAGTGTAATACCTTTGGTCACACTTTAGTTTGGGGATCACTTCTTATACTATTAACAAACTATTAACTTTTGCCTCAGTAAACTTCCATTTTGCCGCTTATTAATAGTTAGTAAGGTAGTTGTTAAGTTATGAGGTAGGATTAAGGAATACTAGTCAATATGCTAGTAATATGCATGTTAGTAAGCAGTGCTGGGGAAAGTTACTTTTAAAAGTAATGCATTACAATTTTGCTTTACTCCCTGAAAAAGTAAGTAATTATGTTATTTAGTTACTTTTTATGGAAAGTAATGCGTTATGTTACTTTTGCGTTACTTTTTAAATCTGGGCAGGACTTGCTTCTTTGTTTTTAATATAAAACAATTCTAATGTAAAAGCCATTTTACACCACAAGTGAAATGAATTCACCTCAGGCTGAAAGAAAAGTACATTTATGCAGGAGATCACTCTTCAGCTATAAAAAAAAAGGAAGCACAAATGTTAGTTTATCTAAAGTAATTTTTGCTTGTTAGTATGGTTGAATTGCATCATCGAAGGTCAGCAGCAAAGACACTGGTTAAAAAAATCGGATTAAACAGATAAAGGATATTTGTTTTATTTAACATATTTAATTATTGCACGGTTGCTACATATTCTGAGTTTGCATTTCACTGTTTTTATTCATTTTGAGGAATACTGAATCAGTTTTTTTTTTTGAGTGAGATGAATTAATGCATGTTCACATTTAGTCTAGAATACAGTAACATCATGTTTACTCCCAATTTCCTGAGAGGAGACTTGTCAATCAATAAATGGGGGGAAAAAAGTAACTGGCGTAACTTATTTGAAAAAGTAACTCAGATATTTTTCTTAGAAATTCAAAAGTAATGCGTTACTTTACTAGTTACTTGAAAAAAGTAATATTATTACATACGTTACTTGTAATGCGTTACCCCAACACTGTTAATAAGCAACTAGTTAATCGTGAGAATTGGTCCCTAAACTAAAGTACCATACATTTAAGTACTCAGTAATGTTAGTTAACAAATTAGTTAATTTAAATTGCAATACTTTAGAATACATTACAATATATTACAATTTGATGGTATAATTGCAACCTTGGTGAGCAAACAAGACTTCTTTTAAAAACTTTGAATGGCACCATATATTTATTTATTTATGTATTTATTTATTTTTATTTTTTTATTTTTTTATTTTGGAAACTAAGCTAATCTGCAAGGATCCAAAAAAAAAATGCAAATAAAAATAAAAGACACAGACAGGCAGACAGATACAAAAACAAACTATTTTTCTTTCAAGTTATAAAAAAATAAATAAAAACAAATATTGGAGTATGTTTTACAAGAAAATACTAGTTCAGCCTTTCTACTTTAACATTTCAGTTACTTGGTTTCTTTGTAATTAACTGTGAAAATTGTTTCTACATCAATTTGTTAGATAGATAGATAGATAGATAGATAGATAGATAGATAGATAGATAAAAAGAATATGTAAAAGTATGGTATTTGGGGTAAAAATCACCCCTGATGTTGGGGCTAAAAGGCAGAAAAAATTAACAAGATAATTACTAGATGACTTTTCCATTTGTTGACATAACATGGTTATTCAGATGGTAAATATCATATATTATGTTGGGTGTCCACCTCAGAGATACTGTAATCACCAAATTAATAACATGAATAACTTCTGCTCTGCTCCTGCTATGCGCTGCTGCACCGCCACTGTGTGCAGTGTGAATGCTCTCTAATCTGTTAACATGGGCGCCGGAAAAAAATATGTGCTGCTTACATCCTGCTTACGCCTGCAGTGAAAACGGCGTAACTCTACCCTTAAAATATAATAACTGAATGAAGTTTACTTTTATGAATGAATGAATGAAGGTCTTGTCAACAAATTTTTGTTTGAAAACACTAACTCTCCGTTTTGGCCTTCTGTCCACACTGAGACTGTGTTTTTGTCAAGAAAAGTTGAGCTTTTTGGAAAGACTCACCAAAGTCGTCACTCATTGTTTCTGATTTGTAGTGTGGACTGTGAAAACGGAGGCTTTTAAAAACGATGCTGCAAGTTTAGTCACGTGACACATCCCAGCAGGCATACAACGTCATAAAACATTGATATTTGGTTACAATTCGGTGACATTGGGTGACCAAACTCAACGTCTATTGTCATCGTTAATCTCGTTGTTTTTAGTTTATGTAACCAAAATCCAATATTAAATCAACGTCAATACTGACGTCAACCCAATTTTCATTCTTAACCAAAATGCAACGTTTGTCCTAAGTTGGGGTCCAGTGTCAACTTGACGTTATATTGACGTCCGGTGCCTGTTGGGATATTGTATCAATAATTATCTATGCTCATACTGGTATTGTGCTATTCAGTTTCACTTTCATTGTTGCCAAAATACACTCTTTATATCACAGTCCTGCAAAGATGACAGAAAATTTATTTACAATTGCCATCCTGTGGCAAAACATGAGGGCAGTTGTGTTTAAGATCAAACATACAATGGCGAGTGAGCGTGACCTGGACGTTTCAAACCAGTCCTGGACCACAAAACCAGTCTTAAGTAGTACAGGTATAAAATTAAAAATACACTGTATGGGTCAAAATTATCGATTTTTCTTTTATGCCAAAAATCATTAGGATATTAAAGTAAAGATCATGTTCTAGGACGATATTTTGTAAATTTCCTACCGTAAATATATCAAAACTTCATTTTTGATCAGTAATATGCATTGCTAAGAACTTCATTTGGACAACTTTAAAGGCGATGTTCTCAGTATTTAGATTTTTTTGCACCCTTAGATTGTAGATTTTCAAATACTTGTATCTCAAGAAATACTGTCCTGTCCTAACAAACCATACATCAATGGAAAACTTATTTATTCAGCTTTCAGATGGTGTATAAATCTCAATAAAACAAAAAATGACCCTTATGACTGGTTTTGTGGTCCAGGGTTACATATTTCCATAAATAAACTGATCCTGCCAGAAAAATTTTCATGCGTAAAAATGGAATATGTCTGTATAATTTTATGAGGTTTTCCACATGCGCAAAGTGAATGTTTTCCGATGTTTCAGTGTGGATGAAAAAATGTTGGAAAATGCTTGAAACACTGATGTGGACAGACAGCGTTTTAAAACGAAAACGCAGTTTTTGTATGTATCCGGATTAATGAGGACGTTGCTTAAAACAAAAACTTTTTTTTCCAAACGAGGATATCCCGAATGACCCAAAAAGTCTGCTTTTTTCAAACTGTAGCTAAGCACACACACATACACACAGTCTGCGGTCCTTTCGTCTCATACATCCGATTCACACCACTTACCTTCAGCATCACTTCATTGCTAATACTGAGGATTGCATCGTTTCCGAACACATACGCATGGATGTAACAGCGCTCAAATACAGGCAATGTTCAACCTCACGCCTGATTTGGCAAATGAAGATCTCTTCTTTTATTATATGGTTTATTATCGTATTTTCCTTATGTAACAGTCCCACGGGGACATGAAACAGACAAGAGGATTGGAGGAACAGTGAGAAACATATGGTGTTGAAATGGAAACTGTTGGGATGGTTATGCTTAATTTCAAACACCGCAGCAAATCGGCATATTTTGCGGAACAAAAGAGATTGAGATTGAGGGAACACGGGAGAGGGGGGTGTTGGGGAGAGAGAGAGAGAGAGAGAGAGAGAGAGGGATGCAAACTGGGAACATGTTCAAAAGAAAATCTGTGTTAACGGTGCAGGAAGACAGGATTACGAGGGAGGAGAAGAAACTTTGGATGAATTGGGGCTGAGCATGAGAGAGAGAAGAGATAAAAATAGCATTGCAGATAAAAGAATCACTTACTAAGGTTACAGTCTATCCCGATACAATCTGGTGGGAAAGAGAGTGAGATGGTGAGATTTAAAGGAAAAGAAACTAAAATTCAAAACCACATCCTTCAAGGTTCAATCTGCAGACAAACAAACAGTTCTTGCATAGAGTCAACCATCCGGGGACAAGGTGAGAGTCAGAATGGCCCTTTCTACAAAGGCCCACACCCCACAATCGCAGGACGGGAGACAGCACATCCGAGGATAAGTGAAATGCCAAGACCAAATATGGCTTTTGGCAATTTATAAATACACAGACAAAACATTGGATTTAGCCTGTGCTTTGCCTCCTTCCTGTATGTGGGTGGTGCCAGTGTGACTGTAGGCAGGGGCAGTCTGCACCATCAGCCAAGAGCTCATGCTTACAAAACAGGTCACCTATAGACTGGGCAGAAGAGCTAAACAAATATACACTGGAATATTTTTCAGCCTTTTGAAAATGTTTGAGAGACATTATATATAGAGACAGAGATATCTTGATGTGCTTCTTTTGAAATGGTTTAAAACGCAGTTATTGTTGCTTCAAAGAAAGCTGAATACTGTTTAAGGTAAAAGCTTTTCAATTTCATGAAACAATATAACAAATAAGTGCATACTGTTCAAAAGTTTGGGGTCTGTAAGATTTTGAAAAAAACGAAGGTTTTTGAAAGAAGTTATTAAAAAAATACAGTACAAACAATAGCGTTGTGACAAATTATTACAATATCAAACGTGAGTTAATGTGAGTTAATAAACCTATTTTGATACATTTTCAAGTGTGGATAGCGTGTGGGATTTATTCTTTTTTTGTTTTGAAGTTGGACCTTTTTTGGTTGTTTTTTTCTGCATTCCTATCAGTTATTTACAGGTGTGTGAGGGAGATTGTTGAAAAATTGTTACAATATAAAATATCTGTTATATATTTCAATATATTTTAAATTGCATTTTATTCCTTTGATAATGAAGCTGCATTAGCAGCCATTACTCCAGTCTTCAGTCTTTTATATGATTCCTCAGAAATCATTTGATTATGCTGATTTGCTCAAGAAACATTGATTATTACCAAAAAACAGCTGTGTTCCTTTTGTGAAATATTTTTGTTTTTTTATTTATTAATTTACACTGCCCTCCAAAAGTTTGGAAACACCCCTGGCAAAGTGTGGTTTTGGACTATATGAGCATAAATCCTTATCATTTTTTGGTGCAAATACATTAAAGTAATTTGACATTATCATTGAAGACCAGCAATAATAATTTTCATTTTGATTACATAATAATGGCAATACATACATGTCAAAGTCAGACATGCCCCTTTGCCAGCTGTGATGCCTGGTTACTGGTTTAAACTTGGCCCAGGTTTTTAAAAGATTTTTGGGTCAGCACATCTTAATAGCTTCAACAATTGATTGCCAATTAAGTTCAGAATAGAATGAATTTATGCTCAGATTATGCAGAGCTGTAATAACTGCTAATGGTGGATATTTTGATGAATCGAAAATTTAAGTTTTTTCTATATATAAACTGTTTATGCAATAAAATATGTTTTCGTGAGTTTGTGTTGTCCATTATCAGTGCAAAATTAACACAAATTTAAAAAGGATTCATGCCAATATTGTCCAAAACCCCACTTTTCTAGGGTGTTTTTAAACCTTTGAAGGGCAATGCATGTTTTTTTAAGAATTGACAGGTCAAAAGAACATCATTTTTGGAAATAAAGTGTTTTTGTAAAATTTAAATGTCACATTTGATCAATTTAATGCATTTTTGATTAATAAACATATTAATTTCTGAAAAATACCCCAAACTTTTGAATGTTTGTGTATCTGCATATACTTTTTTTCAATAAAATAACCATTTACATTTCTTAATGCTGTTTTTCATGGCAATTTTATTTATTTATTTATATTTATTTTTGCTGTTTTTCCTTTATTTGCAGAAATAAATCAGACTTTCAGAAACTGTGAGAATGTTTGCCTCTAAAAGCTTAGATAACTTTAAATTAGGTTAAATCAAGAAACAAGGACAGAATGGTAAAATAATTGCAATGACATTATCAGTAAACTTAATGGTTAATAAAAAGCATATTAAAATCATCACAATATTCATGATTTTGCATACTTTTACAGCACCACTAAAATCACTGTTTTTGATCTCTTGCCTCAATTAAAATAAAGAATATTTGCTTATAGAACAATTTAATTTGAAGTTTGTTTGTTATATTGAATGGAATTGACCCTTCACCTGGAGTTTGACTGAGAGGTGATCAGACCAGTCATAACAGCAGACAGGAGGGTACATTAACGTAGGTGGACTTGAACTTGAAAAATGGCATGTATTGCCATGAGAAATCCAGTTGCATAAAAAATTTAGACTAGTGTTAGTGTCAGCTAATTGTTTTCTTTAAGACTGGTCATAATTTTTAAAATTCAGTTACATAAAATGTAGAATAGTCTAAGTTGAATCCAAAAAAAATAAGACTGATTACCCCTTGGCTAACTGCTAGTTGTTCAGACTAGTTCTTAAGACACTGTCTTGACATAGAGGCTTACACACAACTGGCCCCTGATGTTCATTTTTGTTTATTTCATGCTCTAGCTAAAGAAAAAGAAATGATCGGTTAATGTGCTGCTTGATCTGAGACGCTACAGCACAGCGATCTGTCACTAAAAAGCTACAAAACAGTATTCGTTGTTTGAATTTCTTTATAAATGACTTGATTTGAAACCTGAGACTTTGTTTCATACCCAAAGTAATCGGCTCTGTCTTGTCTGTCGGTGTGTTGTCAGTTTCCTCTTTGCTCCACAAAGTATTTTTCACTGCGTTAAGGCCAAAAAATGATCACAATAATATTTTTTTCATATCAGTCGATATCGATAATTATCACGATAAATGTCAATTTTTTATTTCTTTCAAGTTTAAAGGCAGATTTTTGCTCTAATGTGAAAGATGTGAAAACCAGATGGTTAAATGTGGCTTTAAAATATTATTTATGGTCAGAACATGACAACGCTTTTCCAGTCATGTTTCCTTAACAAAATAAATGTCTTAATAGAAAAAAAAAACATTTCTTAGTTCTTCATGTTTTAATGAGTAATATTGTTTGAAATCAAGAAACAGGTTTGTGTTACCTGATAATATTAATAATATTTATATAACATTTTTTTTTGTCTTTTAGGAACACACATTTGATAGTAGCTTGAATTAGGATGCAGATGTAGATTCATGTTCACTATCAAAATTAGTAATATCTGTAAAAATTGTAGCAACCTAATTTTTATATGATGCAATTGAAGTATTATTATTATTTTATTTATTTATTTTTATTTATTTTTAAATTAACCGTTGCTCTTCCATAGTATCATCTATAGATTATGATAACAGTTAAAACCATATAGCACCTCAGTATCATGGTAAAAATGTAATATGGTTCCTAGGTATTTGTATGGAAAACAGTAGTCTAAATAGATTGAGTGTAAATGCATAAATGCTATAGCTTAATTAAAGAAAAAAAAAAAAATGCTGTGATTATATTCCATTACTCATCCTTAAATACATTTAATACATGTCTACATTAATAATATAATAAAAGTCGACCCAAATTTCTGACACAATAATGACGAGAAGTAATTGATCGTACGGAACAGTGCGAACACTCTTGGCTGTGGTGAACTCTCAATCTGTCAACCGCTACAGAAGAGTGACCACAGACAGCCAGGGACCTGTCTCACTGTCACACTCCACTCAAAGACAGCAAGACTAGCTCAGACTCCACTCTCCTGTGGACTGGAACTGTCTGTAATCTTCTGTACAAACAGACACAGTCTGCCATCAGAGCAGGAGTCTGAGCTGAGAGGGCAGTGAGAGACTTTAGAAGAATTACTGTTTGGTTCTTATGCTGGGAGAGATCAGGGGGCAATTACATTTTTTCGGTCACAAACAAGCTAGACTGCTAACACTTATTCAGCATATACTTGGTAAAGTCTCGATGCTTGAAAAAAAAGAAATGTGATTCTAATACTTTTTATCACTATGGTTGAAATATTTCCTGAACCCCCTGTGATTTTCTTTCTGTCCAAAGTTCGACAGCCTTTGAAATTAAACTTCTATCTATTATTTCTTGTATCTACAGGATTTTATCTAGAAAGGCTGTTTCATTTTAGATGACAGCTACTGTGGAAGATTTCATTATGGCTGTGAGGTTGATAGCCAAAAGTACAGTATAACAAAAAACTACAGGACTTAATTAAAAGTCTGATCCTATAAAATATGTAATAAAAATGTAAAATTTGAAGAATAAAATATACATCGTGTGTGTGTGTGTGTGTGTGTGTGTGTGTGTATATATATATATATATATATATATACACATACATACATACATAAACACACATAAAAAATATACAAATATACAAATATTTATTCAATTATATTATTCTTGATCATTAAACTAGTCATATAAAGGTGTAAGCAATTAAATTATATTACACTGATAATTATTAAAGCAATAATATTATTGCTTTTAGATGTGCTCCTCTTGAAATATAGTGGCTAATATTAAATTCATATTTTATGAATTATTATTGCATTTTATTATATTATATTTGATTTGAATTATATAAATTTACATTAGTAATTTGCTTCACTATATATATATATATATATATAGAAATTTTATTGCATATTAAACTGATATTAATTTATATTAATTATTATTTTACTTTATTATTTTATGCTTTATATTACTTATTATTATTTATTGTATATTACTTTATATATATATATATATATATATATATATATATATTTTCTTCTTCCTCTATTAATTATACTAATATTATAATATTATTATTATATAATATTATATTATTTATTATTATTATTATCTATAATATATGTTATATATTAATTAAACACAAACACACACATAATTAATGTATATTAATTATTATTTTATGCTTTATTTTATGCTTTATTTTTTACTTTATATATATATATATATATATATATTTATAAAATTCCATTTTATTGCATATTAAACTGATATTAATTTATATTAATTATTATTTTATGCTTTATATTATTTCTTATTATTTATTATATACTTTATATATGTATATATTTAAATACATATACATACATATATATATATATATATATAATTTAATATTTTATTCCTTATTATTATTATATATAATATATAAGTTATATATTAAACACACATACATTTAATTTATATATATATATATATATTACATTACATATATAAAATTATATTACATATAAATGTTTCTTGTGGCTAGAAATAGCAGGTACAAAAATGTAGGAAAATGAAAATAGAAAATTATATAATTTCCCCTCTGTCTCTCCTATTATGACTCAGTGTGCCTTCTGAGGAAAAACTACATGGGTTGGTCTCTCTGGCTGTCTGCTCCAAAAGCTGCAGAAAAGATAGCCATTGAAGGCTGCACAGGTGAGAGAGATAGAAAGAAGGAGAGACAGTGAGAGAGGAAGACAAGAAAGAGATAAAGATGGAGGAATGAAGGTGAAATGCGTTCTGGGAGGGACCCCAGACTTGTTCTATGAGTGGCTTGAGTTCGGAGGTCAGCGGTGGAAGGTTACCTAGGTTGACGGTAAGTCTGACTCTTCCCCCGTCCAGCTCCAGGCGCAGGGTGTCGGCGGACTCTTTGGAGGTGGTGGCCATGAGCAGACCGTAAGCCCTCTGCGACATAAAGCGCAGAGACACGTCCTCAGCCTCGGTATGAACCGCGTGAGGCATCAGGACCTTCAGAAACATGCTGCCGTCATAACTCAACACTGCAGACTCTGAGAGAGCAGGAAGAAAGAGAGTAAATTAGAAAACGCAGGTCTCAAAAATAAGGACCTTTTCAGCTGCTTTTACATTTTAAAATTATTAGTAGTAATATTAGTAGAAGTAGTAGTAATATGAGTAGTATTGTGTGTTACATGAAGTTACACTGTACTTAAATAAATACATACATAAATAAATCATTTTTTTTACATTGTTAATATACATGTAATGGAAACTATTATTATTATTATTATTATTATTATCATTAAATTATTTTAGTACTTAGTGTTAAGTACTTACTTACAGTGTTATTGTAGTATTATCAAGATGCTTCAGATACTTCACTGTTATAGTTTTTTATATATATTTTGAGTTCTTTTTAAAATTTGTACTTTCTATTTTCATTTTCATTTTAGTAACTTTGTTGTGTGTTTTTTTTTTCATTTTTATTAGGTACTGTTTTTTTTTAAGTGGCATAGTTTTTATTATTATTTTTAAAAATTAAAATGATGATTTTATAATTCTTCTTGCTCTTCTTTTTCTTCTTCTTATTATTATTTGTATTTATTATTATTATTATTATTAAATTATTTTAGTACTTACAACAGTGTAAGTACAACAGGCTTCAGATACTTCACTGTTATAGTTTTTTATATATATATTTTGAATTATTTTTTAAATTCTTACTTTCCATTTTCATTTTAGTAACTTTGTTGTTGTTTTTTTTTTTTCATTTTTATTAGGTACTGTTTTTTTTAAGGGGCATATATATATTTTTTTTTTTTTAATTATTAAATTATCAAAATTATTTAAAAAATATTTTAATTATTATTTTTTTAATTATTATTATTATCTTTATTATTGGTTATAATAATTTTTATAAACAGTTTTTACATTTTTACTTTCCATTTCCATTTTAAATTTAGTAACTGTGTTTTGCAATTGTTATTAGTTACTGTTTTTTTGTGCCTACACAGTTTTTATAATTTTTTACTTTCATTCTAGTTATGTTCCTACATCAGTGATTTTCTTCTTCTTATTATTATTATTACTATTATTATTATTTTTTTTTTTTTTTTTTATTTATGTTTAGTCAGTTAAGTTAGTCAGGTTAGTTTTAGTTTACTATAGTAAGAATACATAAAACTGTAATGTAAATCCACAACACACTTGCTGTACTCATCAGATCAGTAAAATCAAATCAAAGAAAATAAAGATGTTCAGATAAACTTCTTTTATCAATTATACATGATTATTAGCAAAGAACTCATTCACTGGGCTTAACAGTCTGTCACAAGCTGACAATGCTACAAGCTAATTTTAGTATAATAATTACATTATTTGCTACACATAACTATTAAAATATCATTTCAAGACCATGTGCACCCTTGCTGAGTCACCCGTGACATGTCTGTAGTGGACATTGTGTGGTCACACTGCTATTCTTAGCTACAGACAGCAGAGGGCAGGAAAGAGTTAGAAACGCCACTGCAACAACAAACAAAGGTCTAGGCAGGTGGGATCTGATGAATAGAGCTGAAGTGCAGCTGTATCTCAATATAAAAGCATACAAGTGAAGCACTGAAGCCTTGCTCTTCTTTATGAGAACGTGTCTCATCGGTGAGAAGTAATCCCATGTTTAATCCTCCCTCCTCACTGCTTTAAGCCCTACTTTCCTCACCCATCTCACAGTTGGGGCCCAGATATCCAGTTCCAGTGCAGTCGCAGACGTGTCGATTCCAGCCCTCACGGCAGCGGCCTCCGTGGGCGCAGGGCTCAGAGCTGCACCTCCTATGGGTCTCTCTCGTACAGAAGCTGCTGACACCCGGAGAGCTCTGAAGCTCCGCCAAACGCCGCAGGTCCTTGCTGCGCCCATCTATAAAGAGATCCCGCACGCAACCCACAAAGCCCAGCCTGAGGCGGGCGGTCCACACCTCTGGGGGGAGAGGAAGACCACCGCTGTCCTCCGGCAGACCCCCCAGATACATTTCACCATCGAGATCCAGAATCTCACTGCCCTCGTTGGTAGAGAAGGGCATGCTGCGGCCGTTAACGGAGATGGAGCCTAGGAGATAGAAAATTAATAAAAAAAACAAGATCAAAAAGAAATGATAATCTGTTTGTGAACCAGTGCACCACAACGTTTGTAGGCAGATTGACCCAATAATAATAATAGGACTGTCAAATGATTTGAAAATACAAAAGAAATTGGTTACATGATGTGTTTATGATCACGTAAGGAGTTAATTAAATTGGAAATACTCACAAAATCATTCGCTTAGACTACAAGAGCATGTGCTATTGAGAATCGAATTGAGAATGCCTTTCAAATGCAGTTTACTTTTCCTGAAGGGATAGTCCACCTCAGAATAAAAATTCTGTAATTAATTACCCACCCTCATGTCGTTCCAAACCTGTAAGACCGTTGTTCATCTTCAGACGCAAAAAAGATATTACGGATGTAATCCGAGAGCTTTCTGACCCTGCATAGACAGCAGCGCACCTAGCACGTTCAAGGCCCAAAAAGGTAGCAAGGACATTGTTAAAATAATCCATTTTTATTTGCTAAGAAAACAAAAAATAACTTTATTCAACAATTTCTGCTCTTTAGTGTCTTTGATGTGCATTCTTGAACACCACAACAAATTTTTGTAATTTGCACACAAAAGTATTCTCGTAGCTTCATAAAATTTAGAAACCGTTGATGAAAACTGATGCCAATGATGTCCTTACTACCTTTCTGGGCCTTGAACGTGTCAGTTGCTGTCTATGCAGGGTCAGAAAGCTCTTGGATTTCATCAAAAATATCCCAATTTGTGTTCTGAAGATGAACAAAGGTCTTACGGGTTTGAAACAACATGAGGGAGAGTAATTAATGACAGAATTTTCATTTTTGGGTGAACTATCCCTTTAATATGAACTGAGACAGCAACTATGAATGTGAATACAAGTAGAAGGGAAATAGAAAACAATGATACAATGATAGAAAGAACAACAGAACGATTGACATGGAATGACAAACAGAATAAACAAAAAACAGACAAAGAGAACAACAGAGAGAACGATTGATAAACAGAATTCCAGACCAAATGATAGATAGAGGGAACAACAGATAAATGACAGACAGAATGATAGACAAACAGAACCACAGACCAAAGGACGAACAGAGAGAACAATAGACAGATAGAATTCACAGACAGAATGATAGACGGAACAGTTCATAAACAGAACCACAGATAGAATGACAGGCAGAAGGATAGAAAGACAGGACATCAAACAGAATGATAGATAGTCAAGAACACTAGATTGAACAACATGACAGATAGAACAACAAACAACGACAGAACAGACAGAATGACAGATAGACAGAACACTAGACTGAACAACAGAACAGCAGACAGACAGACAGACAGACAGAAGATAGGTAGATAGATAGATAGATAGACAGACAGACAGAAGATAGACAGACAGATAGATAGATAGATAGATAGATAGATAGATAGATAGACAGACAGACAGACAGAAGATAGACAGACAGATAGAAGATAGATAGACAGACAGACAGACAGACAGGCAGGCAGGCAGGCAGACAGACAGACAGACACAGAAAGATAGATAGATATATAGACAGACAGACAGAAAGACAGACAGACATACAGACAGAAAGAAAGATAGATAGATAGATAGATAGATAGATAGATAGATAGACAGACAGACAGACAGACAGAAAGATAGACAGACAGACAGACAGACAGACAAACAGAAGATAGATAGATAGACAGACAGACAGAAGATAGATAGACAGACAGACACAGACAGACAGACAGACAGAAGATAGATAGATAGACAGACAGACAGAAGACAGACAGACAGATAGAAGATAGATAGACAGACAGACAGACAGGCAGGCAGGCAGACAGACACAGAAAGATAGATAGATATATAGACAGACAGAAAGACAGACAGACAGACAGACAGACAGACAGAAAGATAGATAGATAGATAGATAGATAGATAGATAGATAGATAGATAGATAGATAGACAGACAGACAGACAGACAGAAAGAAAGATAGACAGACAGACAGACAAACAGAAGATAGATAGATAGACAGACAGCCAGAAGATAGATAGACAGACAGACAGACAGACAGACAGACAGACAGAAGATAGATAGATAGACAGATAGACAGACAGACAGAAGATAGATAGACAGACAGACAGACAGACAGACAGAAGATAGATAGATAGACAGACAGACAGACAAAAGATAGATAGACAGACAGACAGACAGACAGACAGAAAGACAGACAGTATTTGATGTGTATTGTAAATCAGTAAATTACTTTTCCTGTCATTCCAATTCCAACTTCCTGTGGGGTGTGGCCAACTGTAGTAGCAGTTAATAAACACGTTTAATTGACAGCCCTAGTTAATAATTAATTAAAACTAATTTAATTAATGCTGCTGCTACTGATCCCCGAAGACTATCATTTCAGTAACTCATAAAATAGCTACTGCACGATGGCTGTCACAAGTTTTTTAAAAAAAGAAGTTTCATTAATTTAGCATTAACAATCCACCGTGCTTTCTTTTTTTTTTCCTAAGCTCAGCTAGTGGAAAGGTCTTCAACCTCTTCCCCCGGGATCTGCTAAATCCTATGCCGGGCCTGCTGCTTTAAAACTGTGGAAAGCGTATTTGAGTTGAGCTCTTACAGTAATGAGAGGTAATGAGAAGAAGAAGAAATGGAGTACAGTGATTTAGCAGTTTGTGAAGTATGCATATCAGATGGACCCTAAGCGAGCAGAACGAGGAAGTGCTTTAACGGCAGAGATTAAGAGGAAATGTCCCTTTAAAGCAAGCAAGTTAACAACACAGGAAAATAATGTGTGTGCTGATCTTGCAAGATCCTGCTGACCTTTCCTGCCCTCTCTCTGGAAATCCACATGACACCATTCTCCGTCATTGACCTTTTTGTTCCCGACTTTCATCTTGATGCTCCCGGAGCCCATGTCCATGAGCAGGTACAGGAAACCTTCAAGCAGCTCCATGGCAAAGAAGTCCACCTTCGGTCTGTGGTCTTTGGAACCCTGTGGCCGCCCGTGACTGAACAGCAGAAGGCCGTTGGGTTCGGTGGTTCGGAAGTCGAAGGACACGGAACCGGTTTTCTTGGCGTTCCAGCGTGGAAGGGTTACGTAAGCGGTCGGCATGTCGAAACTGACGGGGTCTAACGCGGCGACATCCTCACAGCGGAAGGTCAGGTCGCCGTGGAGGGTGACCTTGGGGTCGCGCAATTCAGCCAGGCGGGAGAGCTCCAGTCTGAACTCGTTATTGGTGTAGACCACCTGGGACGGGGAGAGAGAGAGAGGGAAAAAAGCGCTTGAATGCTAACAGGGTGGAATGGAGTAGCCCGCTGCCCACTGGTACAAATAAACCGCAGCTGATGTGTGTACCTCGGGGGCACGGTTTTCAAGTCGGTAAACACAGCAGTCTCTTTAAATACTCAAAGCACGAGTGGATCACATAAACCTAGCGACCTCATCTAGTGCGCTACAGAAACCCTCGTCTAATCGATATTCTGTTTCATTAATATGATGAATCATCCTACGCTAACATTAGCACTGACGACGCCAAAGCTAAGTGGTTTTCTGAATCGCACACATAAACAGTGCATTCATTAACTGACGTCAACTGAGAAATCTCGATCTAGGGTATGATGTCTAGCCCACACGGTAAGACACGAAGCGAAATGCTCCTAAAATAACATTCCTACAACACACACATTGCGAATGTGTCCCCCGAGGTTGATTTTTTTGTCTCAGTCACATGTTCTGTCTCTACAGCCAGATGGGCGAATCAGCCCTGCACTGCAAACATGCTTTTCATTTTTACACCAGCCGCTCTCTCTGTCCGAAGATGATGACTGACGCTTTGTTGCTGGGTGTGAACTTGAGTGTCTCTGAAAATAACACAAGACGGCCATGTTTCTCGTCAGCCCTCATGACAGAAAAATAAAGGGAGAGGTTGGAGCAAAACAAGAGGTGCCAGCTTCAAGCAGAGGAACATGAAAAATGCAATTATTGCCCGAGAGCGTGAACGAAAAAAATTGGAGGGATCTATCAATGAGACCGTTTCAAACCATCTCCGATTGCACAACCTAAGCATCCTAATCTTTCTAATTTGCTATCAGATTTAGATACGGGTCTGTTATCTCAAGGGTCATTCTATAATTGTAGGTACATCTCATGTCCGTCAAGTATATTTTTAATATATTTTCATCAATATAAACCCCCAATGCTTAATTTTCTAGTACACAGTTATATTTTGCCCAATCACATTACTATATGTTGAAAAAGCAATATCTTTTGTTCAAAAATGATGTTCATATCACATACAACCTTAGTATTCAGCTGTCTGATTTTGTAAAGTTGCTCATTTACTCTGCATTTAAACATTAAAAATACCACAAATATAAATTAATTTAATAGTTTTTCCTTCAGTTAGATTTAGGTTATCAAGACATTTGGGTGCAGTGTTGGGGAAAGTTACTTTTAAAAGTAATGCATTACAATATTGCATTACTCCCTAAAAGTAACTAATTACTTTACTTAGTTACTTTATATGGACAGTAATGCGTTACGTTACTTTTGAGTTACATTCACGTTACTTTTTAAATCTGGGCAGGGCTTGCTTGTTTTATTTTAATATAAACAGTTATATTTTTGGCAAACGTAAAAGCCCTGGCCGAAGGAAAAATAAATTCATGTCTGTACACAGGAGAAGAAGGTTCGAAACTCTTCAGTAATAAAAAAACAAAGTACATATGCTAGTTTATTTAAAGTCCTTTTTGCTAATTAGTATTGTTGAACCGGATCATCAAAGGTCAGTAGCAAAGACATTGGTTAATAAAATGGCATTAAATACAAAAAGGAAATCTGTGTTATTTAACACGTTTTTGCAGGTTTGCATCACATTCCCAAAAAGGAATGGTTTGTCCCAATCTCACATAATTTGCACAGTATGATTATATTTTCTCTAGAAGCACATGGATGAAACACTAAAAGTTATGTTTTCTCTCTTTCCCCTAATATTGATTAAACTAACAAACCTGTGTCAAGAGTGGATTAATTAACTGTCAACAGTGTTACACAAGTGTTATTGCTGAAATTTTAACAAAACAATTTAACTAAAACTAGTTTTGTTTATGAAAATATATTTCTAAACATACCATATGCTCAGTAGTTCAAGGCTTCCATGTTGAGCATAGGCCCAAAACACTAAAAATGTCAACTAAGTTACCTGTCAACTGTGTTAGGTACCCAGTAAAGGTAACATGGTGGACAGTAGTAAACATATATAGTATTTTATGCACATATTCCTACAGATCGCCTTTATTTATAGCACTTTATACAATATAGATTGAAACAGGAAAACGTTTTTCTTCACAAATTCTAAATGTCCCTCAATGTTTCTTCTATAAAATGTCTTGTTACTAGTTTCCTACCTCACGTGTAAGTAATCAGAGGTCACTATAACAATCGTTCATACTTAGAGTTAGGGATTTTTCACACCCCCATAAAACCATATACTTAATTTAGACGAGGAACACTGTTTTTGTAATTGGGCTATCTTAGCAACCACACACAACACCTTAGCAACTGCATTATGAAGCACTAAGAGCACCTCAATAACCGTTCAACAAACTAAACACCACATCTAAGTATTGTCATGGAGACTTTTCACAGGCAAGCTCTACTTTCATTTTCTTTAGAAATTGTAAAAATCTTCTTGGAACAGGCACTTCTCAAAATGGGGAACAAAACAGGGTCTGAATGTCTTTTTCCTTTTCCAATTATCAGACAAAAGATTCTAAACCTTCAGAAAATGTCAAACTCAGGAGGTCAAACTACATACTGTAAGCCATTTTATTTCTCATGCATTTTATTTTATTTATTTTTTATTTTATTTTTTATTTTTTACCCTGGAACCAAGGTTTGAGTGGTTGGAAAATTCTCTGCTGATAAACAGAGCATAAAAACAGCACAGATATAATTGACAAAATGAAAACTAATTAAGAAAAATTGATTACCATGCCACAGAAAGGGACTGTGTAGAACTGTTCATCCAAAATGAGTAATCCGGAAAATTAGTTAATCAGTAAAAAGAGTATTAACTACAATGAGCTAAAAGGCAAAGCACTCAAAGGTTTTTTTCTTCTAGAGTCACATCTTCTTGGTTAAATAAACATTACTTACACTAACAGAACTTACATTAACAATGTCATCAATATTCAAAAATATACAAAAATAATGACTTTATTCAACAATTCGTCTCCTTCGCATCACCCTAGCGCAGTTTTGGAGCGTATCCCCTGAACGCAAACGGCATATGCTGTTATGCGTCAGCTGCGCCACGCGGATATGTTTATTTACTTTGATTCGAATGAAAACAATGTATCCGTTTTGGAAACAATGTAACCGGATATGCTCCAAAATGGCGCTACGGTGATGTGGAGGAGATGAATTGTTAAATAAAGTTGTTATTTTTGTCTTCTTTGCGTACAAAAATATTCTCGTAGCTTCGTCAAATTACGGTTGAACCCCTGATATCACATGGATTATTTTACCGATCTCCTTGCTACTTTTTTGGATGTTGACTGTGTTAATTAAATTGCTGTCTATGGGAGGGTCAGAGAGCTGTCAGAATGCATCAAAAATATCTTAATTTGTGTTCCAAAGATGAACGAAGCTTTTACGAGTTTGGAACGACATGGGGGTAAGTGATTAATGACAAAATTTTCATTTTGGGGTGGAGTAACCCATTAAGGCAGAAACAATTTGAACAATATATTTAATTTATGAACGTATGTTTAGCTATTCTTTTTAATAGTTAACTTTTAACTATTTTTATTTTTTTGGAATCATCAGTCATCAAAGCTTGCTGAATACTGGTCACAGACATGGAGATTTACTTGAAATTTCACCAAACTGATTACTCACTAAAAACTCCCACAGATCATGTTTTTAATGCCATTTTAAGTCTCATTTTGATATAACAAAATGGTTATATCTAAGTGTGTGAGCTGTTTATTTACTTTTTTAAATTAGTCTTCCCATTAACGCCATTATTTTGCATTTATAGTTTGTTCATTCAGACTGATTCGCGAACACAGAATGTGCTCAAACACAAAAGGCGGGATTTATTGCATGAACCAATCACAGCCGAACATATCCAGCCATATCCAATCATATCGCGATGGAGGAATTGCCTCCTCTCACCACAGGCTTTAGGGGGTATGTTAAAGCTCAATGGGTTCAGGGGAGGCGAGAGACGCGGACTCCTGCTGTAACATCCTGACAATGTTTCTTTAGAAAAACAAGCACTTTTTGATGTTATATTTTGTAATATAAAGGGTATGCATGTGATGTCATCGTCGGCTGGAGTGGCTGTGGCTCCGCCCACTGAGTGGCAGCATAGGTTTCAACGCGAATGTTGCGACAGAACACACAAAACACCTCTAAAACCAGAATGAATTTTGCGATTGACTGTACAAAGAGATTTGACAAGAAACCTGAGGTATATTTTACAGAATGCTGAAAGCTACTAAAAAGAGAAGCAAATTAATCGCTGCAATTCAAAGAAACAAATGGTCTCCAGGCAGTGAAATAGATTTATAGTTTTCATTTCATGTTAATATGTTGAACTGTGCAGTAAAATCATATCCTATATATTATAGTATATCGTATTGACAAGTCATCAACTAAATATTTACCAACTTAAATTCTGCATAACTGGATGTTTTTAAATAAACACTGACAAAAACTACATATGTTTTTCAGCTGGACGATACAACGATATATATATCATTGATATACGTGATCACCGGGGTTTAGACCAACATATTTTGTATTTACAAAATGAGTTCACAGGCAAATTTGCTTTATTTATTTTCCCCAGCGTCAGAATCAGACACATATACCTGTTAGAAAACACAATTTCTGGCTGCATCAATATCCATTGACCACTGGATGTTTGTTAAGTTGTTGGGAACCTTATATCAGGTTCAGCTACCTTTAGTTTAAACTGATTATCTTTTGTTTTACTTGCGTTTTCGCATCTTGCCTATTAAATCCATTCACGCTGCAAGTTCTTTTGCCACTCAGTCTGGCTGAGGGGGCGTGTCCCGGGAAAGTGACGTCAATGCATACCCTCTTTTGGCATTGTTTTGTTGTTGTACTACGTTTTTTTCACATCCAATATTTTGACGAGGCATTGCCCATGACAATGGAGGAAATGGCCATGGACTGTACATACTTTTGATTGTTAAATATTAACTACTTTTCATGTTACAATTTTATGTTAATATTTTATCAAATATTTTAAACATGACCCTGGACCACAAAACCAGCTGTACAGTAGCATGGGTATATTTGTAGCAATAGCCAACAATACACTGTATGGGTCAAAATTATTGATTTTTCTTTTATGCCAAAAATCATTAGGATATTAAGTAAAGATCATATTCAGTTAAGATATTTACTAAATTTCCCACCATAAATACATCAAAACTTATTTTTTGATTAGTAATATGCATTGCTAAGAACTTCATTTAGACAACTTTAAAGGGGATTTTCTCAATATTTAAATTTTTGTGCACCCTCCGATTCCAGATTTTCAAACTGTTGTATCACGGCTAAATATTGTCCTATTCTAACAAACCATACATCAGTGAAAAGTTATTTATTCAGCTTTTGGAGGATGTATAAATCTCAATTTCAAAAAACTAGCCCTTATGACTGGTTTTGTGATCCAGGGTCACAAAAAGTTATTAAAAAACAGGATTTGTTCTTGGCAAAAAAGTAGTCTCAATGGAAGATCGAGATATGGGATACAACGGGGCTAAAGGCGCCTCGGGGTAAAAGGCGCATTTGATATTATTTTCCTCTAAACTAGATGGCAGAAAAAAAAAAAAAAAAAGTGGAGTAGTACTTTTCAAAACATTCGCTTTTCAAGATACACATGCAAATGTGTCTGATCCTTGATGCAATCGTGAGCAGCAGCGCAAAGTCGATTCTGTGCATGCTTGATCTAATATTTGATGTTTTTAAAAATGTTGTAGAGTTAAGTAGCAAATGAGAATTGCTAAAAATATTAAACATATCTTAAAACAAAGGTCTTCTTAATGATTTTCATAATAATTAAGATAATTAAAACAGCTGTTTTTAAATAAGGAAAGAATATGTAAAAGTATGGCATTTAGGGTTAAAGGCACAACAATTAACATGATAATTAATAAAAGGCTGACTTTTCCATTTGTTGACATGACGTTGTTAGATTCAGATGTTAAATATCATATGTTATGTATGGAGTCCATCTTAGAGATGATGTTTACAATAAAACCATCATTTTTAAAATATGCTATTAATCATATCATATGATAAAATATAATTTGTTGTTACTACTGTAAATCTACATTAATTTATTATGGCATCTCCTTCAATGCTTTCAGAATCTTTACAGTTTAAAATGATTTTGTTTCTGTATTTTAAAATATATATTTTATATTAACATATTTTAATGACAGTATATTTATTGAACAAAAAATATTTTTATTTATCAAAATAAGCAGAAAATAATACAAACTTTGTTTTGAACAAGTATTCACTTGAAAACATTATTTCAGCTAAAGTATTTGTATCAATACTGTGTGCCTTTCACCCCATATGTAGGGTAAAAGGCCTCCCTTGCCACCTCATACATTTATGAGATTTTTAAACAAAATAAACAACTTTTATGATTTATTTTATGATTTATAAATGTTCAATACAATAGTATGTATTCTTTCTGCAATCACACACTTGGGCACAGTGAAAAGCACATTTTTTTTTCTTAAGGGGTGCCTTTAGCCCCGTTTTACCCTACATTTTCAAAGACAAGATACAAAAACAAAACAAGCACCTAGAGAAACAAAAAACAAGGCTCACCAAACATTACAGCCTAACAAGGACCTGACAAATGACTCGAGAGGGTATATATATATACCCTGACAAACTAGCCTAATTAAACGCTACACAGGTGGACGCAGTCGACATGGGGGAAAACATGAACATCCAACAACAAACATGACGCACAGTACCTCCACAACAAAGGACCAAATGAAAACGAAAGAGCTACAAGACAAAACACAGATTCCCAAAAGCGTAACAGCATTGTAGATGTGTATACGTCTCTATCAGAGGCGCGATAAGGGAGTGCTCAAGCTCCTGCTGAAGAGGACCACTGATACTAACTGTACGGTTGAGCAGGTAGAGAGTGGTGATTAATAGAGTCCGGGGTCAACGAGACAGAGATGGAGAGTCTGGGACAGTCGAATGGGGATCCATAGAGGAAATCAATTTTTAATTTGGCTGTCAGGATAGTAAAGCTGGAACTTCAACAGTATAGACATGACATAAATTATGGGACATGCTCGGAGGGGTGCGAAAGAGAAAGGAGAAGATAAGAAAGAGGTAAAAGAGGACAGATCGCTCGCCAAACAAAAAAACATCAATGGAACCCGAGAAACCAGGACTTCTTTGAGAAGGTCTCAACCATCTCGCCTAAATTCAAAGGAAAGAACAAAACGCTCCTTACATCTTTAAGGCAGCCCATGAAGTTGTTGCTCACAGGGGAGCCGGGCAGATCCGCGGTGTTTGGACTGCCGCCCACATAGAAGAAATCATCTGAACCCAGCATGGTGTAATCCTCCTGGGTGTAGCCGGTGGTTGTCAGCAGGCCGTCCACCGATATTGTCACCTGTGTTTGCACAAAGGCCGCGCAGGGATAGAAAATAGAGAGAGAGAGGGGAAAAAACAAGAGAGGGAACGTGGGAAATCTTTTGATTATGCAAGAGCAGAAATCCTTGTTGGTTTCAACAAGTTCCTCTACCAAAAAAAAAAAAAACTCTGTTTCACGTGGGGGCTCCTCTGGTTCTGTATGCATACGTTAGCGAGGGGGCAACCCATTTTTATGTCTGCTATTGCTGCTTTCTGAATGAGAGAATGCTTTCATGTGTGCTGGACTGTGCACTAGTCAGTGTTGGAGAGGAGAAACAGGAAGGGGAGGTGTATGGCTACAGGAACTAAGAGGAATCACTATATGTTGAGTGGGTTAGCAAGTGATGTTAAGGGTGACTGTGCGAGATTAGTATAAAAGGGGGGATTCAGACACAAAAATGGTTGTTAGTATAACAGAGGTTGCATTTAACTATGTTGGTGGTCAGTTCTGATCAACTACTGGATTAATTGCACACATTTCGTAAGAGATGTCTTGAAAAGAAATACTTTGGAGGTGTTTGGGTAGCGATAGCTTACAGTTTGTTAATACACAAGCCGTGCATGACGGTTAAGACATCTCAGGCTGCGATTTCAGGACTTAATGTAGTTAGGCTCATTTATAAAGAGTCATTTATGATGAATTAAATGCATCTAGAGCACAATTGTATTTGCAAACGCTAATGTTGAAGAGAGCAAACGCTGGCAGGCATCCAAAACAGGTGGTTTTCTTACAGTCTTAATAAATGCTCGGGGTTGAGGCGTTTCCATGCCGACAGACAGAAAGGATTCAGATTCCATCTCTAATATCGTCAAATATTCTGTGAACATTATTATTACTGTGGAGCTGGAAAAAAATGCAGCTTGTTTGCTGGAAATTGTATATGGTATGCACTGTCCTGAAATTGAAACCCAGTATTTGTCTGAACCTTTATAAGAGAGAAAGAGCAGAGAAAGCAAGACATGGAAGGGAAAAGAAAGCCAAAAAAAAAGCATAAATCAATTTACAGGACCAGACAACATCAACAAAAATAGTTACCCACACATGCAGCGGAAGCAAATTATGCAGGTGCATAATGGCGTATAAGCTGCGTAGTATATCCAAAGCACAAGTCCAGTGATGCAAAACAACATGTCGCACATGCTACATTAAAAAAGTGCCACATGTCATCAGCTGCTTATAGAAATGAATGATTGAAATCAATATAACAACGCATGAGGAAAACAAGATGTACTCTTCTGCCACAGGAAGTGAAGGGTAAGGAGAGGTCAGTCTTTTCTCTGTTCCCTGGGCAGAGGGTTAATAACAGCTATGTGGCAGCTGCAATCATTTTTATCCAATTCTGTCATTTTCCACTTTCAATTCATATAAACAGTGAGTGTTTCTGCTCAAGCAGAACACCTCCATTTGTCTGCCCAAGGTCATTCTTTTCAGATTAAAGTGTGAGGCAACTGGAAATTAGAAAGAACTGTCAATAACATGCTACTTGTGGAACAGAAGGGCTTGTACATTTTAGCATTAACACAGTGTAAAACATCTAACCATATTATATCTGATTGTATTAAGGGGTGATATGTACAAAATCCTATCTCACAGACTAGCTCAAAAATGAAAATTCTGTCATTAATTACTCACCCTCATGTCGTTCCAAATCCGTAAGACCTTCATTCATCTTCAGAACACATATTAAGATATTTTTGACGAAATCCGAAAGCTTTTTGACCCTGCATAGACAGCAACACAACTAAAACATTCAATGCCCAGAAAGGTAATAAGGACACTGTTAAAATAGTCCATGTGACATCAGTGGTTCAAACTTAATTTTTTTAAGCTATGGCAATACTTTTTGTGCGCAACCCAGGCTCACGAAAATACGTGCCCCATATACATTTCTGCAACACCGTAACTACGTACCTTACTGAAAGTTTCGTGGCAGTTTCAAAGTAAAATATTACGTTGGTACAGGCATGTATTGCTGCATTTTTATTATGTTGCTTGAGGTGTGTATTGCGGCTGTTCAGAATTCAAATATCCAGGGAGTGCCGCTAAAGCTTAATGCTTAATCGTGTTGGAAATATCCCCTACACCAAACCTAACCCTGTACAGGGCTCAACGTTTAGGAATTTTTCTACTGGCCCGGTCAGGACAGTGGTTAAAATTTTTACTTGCCCAGTCATAATTTTTATTGCCCCTGCCACAAAAGCAAAAAATACTTGCTGTTATCATTGTTTTTGGCTCATGTTATCTTTTACTCTAATAAATAAGCCTATATGACATCAAAATTTTACATACCAATTAAATTGTACAATTCTCAATTCCAATTTCGATACCACAGCAAAACCTACTAGCCTAACAAATATAAAGTTCAAACATTATTTGTTTGTTCAAAAATTCTTTAACTATTATTAATATTTCATTACAAATGAAAAGATGCTTTAGGAAAACAGTAGACAGACTGAAAGAACACAAACTCAGTCTGTGCCAGCAGGTGGCGTTTATGGAACAACAGTGATGCTCTGTTTCTTTGGTTACAGCTGTAAACAGAAGCACCGTGCTTATGAATGCTACGTTAAATGTAATATACAGAGGCAAATGAAAAGAAAACGTAATGTAAAATTTTCTTAAAACAGTCAGTTCCCCTCAGAGATACATTCAAATGAACCCCCATTTCAATATTTAGAATAATATTTCCAATATTTTGCGCATTGTGAACCGTGATTTTGCTCTGTCTGCTACAGTATTTTTGTCTCTTTGCGTTCGTCTTCAGCATCTCTGGCCTCTGCTAACGGATGTTTAAAGGGTTTGTAATATTTCCACACATATGACAATTTGAAAAATGATTGCATGCAGTTCGTGTGCAAGCCTGGAACAGAGATCGGTTAAAATGAGTCCGGTCGATCGGTGCATCTGTACTCCACTGTATAGACAAAATATTGATTATTCATTGTTAAAGCTACAAAGTTAATCGTCAAGACAAGTATTTTGACATACTTTCGTAGGCTATTTGTCCGTCAGAGACACGTCTCTCTGTGATCGCTTGAAATTTTTAATTAACAAGGCTTAAAAACACATGCAAATGATAAACTTTCGTGATGATGCGGCAGTGGCCCAATCGGGCCAGTGACAAATTCGTCAACTGTCCCAAGCGTCTTTCACGCTGGCCCCCGGGCACTCCTTATTGTTGAGCCCTGCTATACCTATCCGATAGCGTTAACAAATGCAAAATTGATACAGAAACGCATATGTTTATGCACCCGTATTTTAATCTCCTTATGCAGATTTGAGCTGTTTTGTCTAACCATGGTTTCACGGGGTTCGCACCGTAGTTCTTCATCACTTTAAGAGGTCATTGGATGCCCATTTTCCACAAATTGATATGATACTTTAGGTTCTTAATGAAAAGTCTATAACATACTTTGGGTAAAATTTCTCAATGGTAGTGTAAAACAACACCTTTTTACCTTGTCAAAATCAGCTCTGCAGCCATCAACCCGTTTTGTTGCACGTTGCTTTAAATACAAATTAACTCTGCTTACCCCGCCCCTCCCTTCTGTGGGCTGACGAACTGTTCTGTTTACTTTAGCTCCCTTTAGCCCCGAAACTTGCTAACTAGCACGTTATTAGGAAAGGCAATTGCAAAAATTCATAAAAAAACCCTTATACTCACTTCTGCTATAGGTGAAGCTGGATCACGAATGATTCGCGGAAACATAGACGCATTTAGGTAGATCAGGAGGCACACTCCCTTCACAAACAAAAGAAATCCACTGTGTCTTCTGTGGCAGTCGGAGTGTTACAGCTCACACAGGGCGGGTCTAAGGTAAGACGGCCATGTCAACCAACTATGGTGGGAGGGGCCGTGGTCCATGTGATTTCACACAGACAAGAAGCTGAGAATGGCCTGATTTGAAATAGGGGATATTATTTTTAGGGATTAAATAAAAACCTCTTGGTGGATTTTTATCATTATAGGGTGGATGTGTACACACACTGCCAACACATATTTATGTTCAAACAATGTGTAAAAGTGAATTTTGCATTCGATGACCCCTTTAAGTGTAATGCTGTATCATGTGAATTACCAAGCAAACCAACTAAATTAGAAATCTCAAGAATATGAGGCATATGTGACAACAACGTTCAAAAGTATCAGTTTTCAAATCACACAGGATGTTAAAATGTCAGGACATAATATTCTAAAAATAACTGTGTGAAAATTAGGCTTTATTAATTAAAACTTTGTACCTGTAAATCATACTTTCTGTGAAAATGAATAAAAGTTGATTCGTTTTTCCAGTTTTGCAGAAATGTATAAAGAGGCACGTATTTCCAATGAGCCTATGTTGGAAATCATGTCAAATGTTGTGAACACATATCGAAGACTGACAGAAGAAAATAAATTGTAATAGCACCATTGTTTTCTTTGTGCACAAAAAGTATTCTCATAACTTCTAAGATTAGGGTTGAATCACTGATGTCACATGGACTATTTTAACAATGTCTTTACTACCTTTCTGGGCCTTGAACATTGTGGTTGTGTCTGAACTTGTGCTCCAAAGATGAACGAAGGGTCTTACGGGTTTGGAATGGCATGACGGTGAGTAATTAATGACAGAATTTATATTTTTGGGCATCCCTTTAAAGTCATAACTCAGTACTTTTAATGAATGCTTTAAAAATGCATTTATTTACTGCAAAAAGGAAGAGTTCTATAAATGATCAATTTACATTATGCAATGCTTAAGTTAAAAACAAGACTCAAAAGAATAAAACATTACAAATACGACCATGTTAGTCAAATCTAAAGCCACTGAAGAACAGTGGATTTTTGCAGTTGAATTCTATAATAATTGGAGTTAAGATGATGCTTGGCAGCCAAAAGCAACCCACAGTTACACCCTATCTACACGACGTGTCAAAACTGAATCGCTCCCATTATAATCAACTAAGCTTCACACTGAAATCATCTGTCTGCAATAAAGTTTGAAGAACAGAGTTTTCAGCTTTCTTTTTTTTTTTTTTTTTTGTTGCATATATATTAGAGCATATATTGTGCTATTACATGTAAAATGTATTAAATAAATGTAGTTGCATCTACAAATAAAAGCCATTACCCTTCTTTCCTGTAGTTCTTGATTAACTTGGCAGATATGAATATAATGTTTGAGAACATTGCATATTAAGAGACATTTCCAAGCAGAAATCAGAATTATTAAATGCTACATCATACAGTGCACCGCAATCTCTGTATGAGATGCTGCAACATTTAATAAAAGCCAACATCAAAGAGGGAGAATAAGGGAAAATGGAGCAGGTGGACAGAAATGCTGCACAAGAGCTGTAGTCAAATGTTTGTTTTTGATTGTTTCTTTTATCTGAGAAATTACCAAACGCTTTGAAAGAGCACCCTCTGCCCTTTTAGTTTGACTGACACTGGGCAGTTTATATTTTATATTAACTGCCAAGTTTGTCTGTGTAATTCTGAGGATATGGTTTCGGAGCAATACATCAGGATTTACATTAAGGATTTACATTCTGTCTGAAAAAAACAAATCTAGTGTCAGCCATAGTGTGGCCCAGACTGAAGTCAGCAGCTTACAGCATCATTTATGCCCACCGTAGAAACTCTCAGCCAAATAAGATGTGTTATTGATGGTACAACAAAAAGCATTTTAATAAGAATAAGGGTGGGGGGGGGCTGTGAGTGGTATAAAAAAACAATGTACATAAATTGCAAATGGCAAAAAAATGAACTTTTGCATGGCACCTGGGGATTGATGCCATTTTTAAACTTTTCTTTAGTCGTTTCTGCACAGTAAAAGCAAAAAGAGATAAAAAAGAAAGGGCCAAACCAAACTAGACAAATTAGAATGTGATATCTACCATATAATGCAGTTTGTTTACCGTAGGGAGTCCAACCCCTGCGCGCTTCAAAAAAAGAAAAAAACAAGGAGGGAGAGTAAAATTACATACCATAAACTCCACAGAAGCTTTGAAAAATGACTTGCTAGCAATTTTAAAGCAAATTTAACCATACCACGAACTGATACTTAATTTCTCCGCCCTCCATTAGAATATATCTTCCCAGGAAGAATGAGAAAAAAAATAGCTCTGTTAGTTTACACCTAATTTCTTTGGACACTGTCAACGGCAAACAGATGGCTCACATTCCATGGAGGTTTTCATGTTAGTATTTGAAGGGGGTAAAGGCAGAAGATAAACAATGACAAATCCACTTAAAGGCTTCAGTGTTAGTAAAAGAGAGAAAAAGAGAGAGAGAATTCAACTAATCTGTCAAACAAGATGGTTCAGGGAGGGTTTTGAAGGAGGGATCTTGCAGAGGCAGCAGCGTTAGAGTAAAGAATGACAGCAGCAGTAGCGACTCGCTCGTTATTTAAGGTAAATGAATGACAAAAGCAAAAATGTCAACACCCGTTATGCGCTCGTTTAGGCCTGCTCGTTGACGCCGAGCTCGGTGCTTCCGTAATTTGTCGTGGCGGAACAAAAACACAGCTCATTCGTTAACAGATGCAAGTTGCGCCCTCGGCTCTGTAAGCAACACTCGAGCTAAAGGTTACGGCAGTCAAATGGAGAAATAATCAGCGGTGGAAGAAGCGAGCAGGCATAGTGTGCGTCTATACGACGCGCCCTATCGCATAATCATATTTCTGCAATAACGTATTGAAAACAATCAGGATAATGCCACTGAAAAAAAAAACAGCCTCGACTACGAGCGCTGCTTTTTTGAAGGCTCTGATAGAGGGACCCCTTTTCTCTTAGGTTAAATGATAAATAGTAAACATTCCCCGTTCTTCACAAGATGGAAGGCTTGCTGAATGCGGACAGATTATTCTGCCGGCGTAATTGGAGCATATTCACCGTCTTGGTTTAATCACAGGCAAAACAGAGCGGTGCAGTCTGGACTTGAATGGAGTCGCCAAATCAAAACACTCCTCTTCAACAGGGACTCGCACATACACACACACACACACACACACACACATCCCGTACTGGTTAGTAACAACTGGAAGGTAATTATCACCGCCGTCTCTGTCTGGAAGTGCCTGTGGCTTAATGGTACTTCAATCTTGCAGTGAAGAAGATTCCTGAAAGCCCTCCAAGAGTCCAACAGCAGAAATATTTTGCTCTCACTAAATCGCTGAAATGAACACATCTCGGTGCTTAAAAGGTAAATCTATTTTGCTATCAGAGTTGCATATTACCTTGTTAAGTCTCTGACGGCTAGCATTGTTAGGCGGACAAGCTCCAAAACAACTGCCTGGTCCACTAAAGCACCTGTGAGACCATCTGATTCCAATTAAGTCTGGGCTTTGTGCAGTTCATCTCAGGGAAAATTCCATTCTAAAGTGAGCTCTTTATTTCAAAATGTTGTCTGGATTTTTCTGGCTTTTTTTGCAGAAATTAAGCTCTGTGGCCAACAAAAGTTTTAATTTTTACATGTTTTGGTCATCAATGTAGTCTTTACGAATAAACACAACTTCTATGAATTTTGAAGCCTAAATACAATCATTAGAAGCACAAAGCTAAGTATACACTGTTGAAAAAAAAACAGCATATGTTTGTTAGGTATGTTTTGGTTGGTTAGAGCTGGTTTAAGTTGGTCAGGACCAGCACATGACCAGTTTAAACCAGTTCATGATCAGAAGCCATGCTTCAAAACACAAACAAAGCTGTATATGTGGACTAGTAACCAATTTTTCTTTTTCTGTTCCTGTTCGACATGATTAAGTTTAAAGGGATAGTTCAGCCAAAAATGAAAATTACACTCTTAAAAATAAAGGTGCTTTAAAAGGTTCTTTACAGCGATGCCATAGAAGAACTATTTTTTGGTTCCACAAAGAACCATTCAGTCAAAGGTTCTTTAAGAACCATCTCTTTCTTACCTTTTTATAATCTGAAGAACCTTCTTTCGCCACAAAGAATCTTTTGTGAAACAGAAAGGTTCTTCAGATATTTTCAAGGCTTTTTATGGAACCATTTACACAAAAAAGGTTCTTCTATGGCATCGTAAAGCACCTTTATTTTTAAGAGTGTACCTCATGATTTACTCACCCTCAAGACATCATAGGTGTTTATGACTTTCTTCTTTCAGACAAACACAATTGGAGTTATATTAAAAATTGTCCTGGCTCTTCCAAGCTTTTTAATGGCAGCGAATGGGTGTTGAGATTTTAAACAAAAATAAAGTGCATCCACACATCATAAAAAGTGCTCCACACAACTCCTGGAGGTTAATAAAGGCCTTCTGAAGTGAATCGATGCTTTTGTGTAAGATTAATATTCATATTTAAAACTTTATAACCTGTAATCTCTAGCTTCCGCTGTTGTACGCATGTTCACAAGAGAGTGGCGTTCCAGCAGAAGACATAGATTGTACGCGTAGTGTAAGCTCTGGTGAGAAAGTAAAGAACCAGAAAGCAAAACAAGGATTTGAGGATTTGTAAAGAAAAATGTCAGAGGATTTCAGTATAAGCCAAGAGGAGACTGGTTTTTCTTTGCTGTAAACAAAACTTGGTTCTTGAGAGACTAGCATATTCTCACTGGAGCATATCCACTGCAACACACTCTCTCGTGTACGTACAAACGACAGTTAGCAGAAGCCAGAAATTACACTTTATAAAGTCTTAAATATAGATATTTTTCTTACCAAACGCATCGATTCACTTCAGAGGGCCTTTATTAACCCCCAGAGCTGTGTGGAGCACTTTTTATGATGGATAGATGCATTTTATTGGACTTTAAATTCTCAACAGCCATTCACTGCCATTATAACACTTGGAAGAGCCAGGACATTTTTTAATATTACTCTGACTGTCTGAAAGAAGAAAGTCATAAATACTTGGATAGCTTAAGGGTGAGTAAATCATGGGGTGATTTTCTTTTTTGGGTGAGCTATCTCTTTATCCCCAACTTCTTTATTTTGTAGTCCTATTTAGCAATTTGTAAGCACAATTGTATTACTGATGCACTTTAATGTCATAGAATAAAATGTGAACATATCTTGAGCTTTTGTTTAACCACAGACCTTATTTCACGCATTTAACCATTAAAAAAACTTGACTTCGGCAGAGGTAAAAAACTAATTTTTGGGTGTTAAGACTCATTTCTGCAAAATCTATAAATATAGAAGTGACATCCTGTTGGGTTTAAAAAATAAATTACTTCCATGAAGTTCCTGTTGCTAACAGCCTAATTAAAGAGTCCTTCCTGAAGTTAATTTGGCTGCTCACTTTAGAATGAAACTTGCAGTCTACAATTCACATTTTATTACAAACAATATACTCTTGGTATCACAGGATTTAGCTAAAAATCATATGGTGAACAATAGTTATTTTGGAAGAAACACATTTTTTAGCCAAATAAAAGGTTTAGATTGACTTAAAACTGCTGTAGCAATTTTTTTCAATTTTCAATCACACTTGAAATTCCCTATTGCCTGATGAATATCATTGAAACAGCTGTTGTGAGAATCACATTTGCCTTTGCGAACATAAAAAACAATCTCATCCTGACCACCACTTCTTAGCCAGAGAACTCAAAGAGTTCAATTACTTTTGCAAGCAGTGCAGAAATTGCTAAAAGCAGTTTTAAACAGTTAATACTGCAATTACGCATTTATACATGTAGTAAGTTCAACAAAATACAATCTTCAAAAATGTCAGAGAGATCAAATGAAGCACCCTGTGGAGCCACGATACGCAAAGGTGAACGTTACCTGACGTAGGTTGCGGGACACGCGGACCGCGTGCCAGGCGTTGTCGTTGAACTTGCCGTCGGACGGCTCCACCAGAGCCTCGAAGGCACCGGAGCCCAGGTTGATGACCAGACACACGGCCCCACTTTTCAGAGACAGGTTGACATAGTCGGCAGACTTGCCAGTGTGGAGCAGGAGGCCGTTTCGCTGCAGCGTTCGGAAGGACAGGGTGATTTCGTCTGTGCTGCTCTGGATGGGCTTTTGGGACAGGTCGTAGCTGAAGAACTCATTACCCTTGAACGTGGCCACTGACTCCACTTGGCCTTGTTGAAGGGAGATAGAAAAAGGCAAGGGAAGGTCATTAGAGCTGGGATGGATGTGGACCAAGGGTATGAGAACTGACTTCTCTTTATATTCTCTGTGTTTTATAGACTCTCACAGAAACCAACCAAACATTTGAAGATGAACAAGTGGAAATGGAGAATTAATGAAATGGCAATGGATGTAAAATACTCATAGCGTGTTTTACAACCTAGAAAAGTTCAGGCAGGGCATTGATGTGATTTTGGCTAATGAGAGGTTTAAGGCCACTGGCTCAAATGAAGCATAAATGAACCGAAAATTAACAGTACAAGACAGCTGCGAGCATGAATCATTGTACATATCTTTGACATGAGAAAATCTCACCGGACTACACACATGCTTCCCACAGACAAGAACCGCAGAGGTGTGTGATGTCACACATGTAAATGGGTGTAATCTCCCCCAGCGCCATTCGCGTCAGCTAATCGTGAAGGTCATTTATGCATGTAAATCTCGCCGTCCTGAAATTAAACCGCGAGTGTGCAATTAAACGAGCTGAAAACGGGCTGTCAGGAATAATCTGAAATAAAACATAGCTGCAGTTTTAAATAACGGTTTGATTTGTGAACGCCACTGCAAGATGTGAAAGCTTTGATGAACGAGGTAGAGTTTCAAAATACAGTCATTAAGAAAATAGGCGACTGAGGAGGAAGCTTGTCAAAATATCTTATCTTCGTTATTTTAGGTTGTTAAAAATCATCTCTTTTACAGACACCTTGTTAGTTTTGCCTTTATTTTCTGGCATTATGTGCAGCCCACACCACCTGTTAACCTACTGGGTTGTGCAATAGTACACATTTTTTAACTCTAATAGTTGGTGGGTTGCCTGTTGTGTGATGCAAAGGGAAGCCCTGTATAATTAGCCTAGTTTCGGGTTAGTCTGACCCCAATTGGACACGATTCTTAAGGCAGAGTGTTTACATAAGACGTGTTCCAAACAGCTAGAGAGCACAGCAGAAAATGCTAAGTTCTCAGGCAGTTTTAATCTAGTCAACAAAATTACTGTTAAATCATAATTAAATGACTTTTGTTTAAAGATCCTGTTTGATAAATATGGCAAGAAAAAAATGAGCAAGAATTAACAATCAAAGATTTTAAATCATAGTCTATCAGAGACTGATCTATTCGAATGAACATAAACTGAAATGCTTCATTGCTAACAGGTTATTTTACTCCCTTAAATATGTCATATACAGTATATGATGATTAGTTAAATACAAAATATACACTATCATTCATTAATTTCAAAAAAATTCTTAATACAGTTAAAAGAGTAATATTGTAAAATATTATTACAATTTAAAGTAACTGTTTTCTATTTAAATACATTTTAAAATGCAAACTATGTAGTATAATGGAATAACCAAGCATAATCTAATAACTGCACATACTAAGCATTACATTATTAATGTAATAAAATGTTCATAATGTGGTTGTTGTATGAGAAATGCATTATTATAGAAACACTTTTATTTTAAAATTTCAGACAACATGACTATTTTGGTGAGTTACATTATGTGTACAAGATTTTATTACATTTTAAGAAAATCACTGCATTATTAAACGTTTATTGCATTAACAATGTAATACTTATTACATTATGTGCAGTTAATATAGCATGCTTAGTTACATTATAATTCTAATATGCTGATTCGGTGCTCAAAACATTTCTTATCATCTTATACTAAAACTGATTGGCATTTTAGTGGAAATTATTATACTTTTTCTTCATCACCCTGAAAAAAAAAGGTAAAAAGAACAATTTTTTAAATATTATTATTTTGTAAGATTATAAACGTCTTTACTCTCAATTTTGATCAGTTTAAATTGTTCCTGCTAAATAAAAGAATTATTTCTTGTAATGTAATATGTAATATGTAATATGTGACCCCGGACCACAAAATCAGTCTTAAGTAGCACAGGTATATTTTTAGCAATTGCCAAAAATAAAATGTATGGGTCAAAATGATCGATTTTTCTTTTATGCCAAAAATCATAAGGGTATTAAGTAAAGATCATGTTCCATGAAGACATTTCGTACATTTCCTACCATAAATATATCAAAACTTAATTTTTGATTAGTAATATGCATTGCGAAGGACTTCATTTGGACAACTTTAAATGTGATTTTCTCAATATTTATATATCCAGATTTTCAAATAGTTGTATTTTGGTTCAATATTGTCCTATCCCAACAAACCATACATCAATGGAAAGCCTATTTATTCAGCACTTTGTAGATCTTTTTTATGCCCAAAGATACACACCACAAAAAAAGCATAATACCACCCCTTTAATATAATATCTGATGTGAAAAATGAGTATTTAATTTCAATTTGCACTCATCAACTATGTTATTTATGGCTAAACTCATATGCTAATACTGAGTAAATTAAAGAAATAGTACCACTAGCATAGCATGCTAACTTAGCTTACACCCTACACATAAACTAGAGAATGCGTTAGACTTCATTTTGACGGACAGGGTCATAAAAATTCCGTCATGACCTATTATTACCCGCCATTTTAATTTTCATATTTTAATTCTAACAACACATTTAATTGCTTTTATTTTTGTTCACATTTTCATTTTTAATTATGAACCTACAGGACGATATAGGCTTATGCATTTATTTTGAACAGAACAGATGAACAGATGAGTCTGCATGACTTTTCATGTTCAACACCACACCTCGCAGTGACAGCAATTTTAAGATATTTTCATTTTTATGAACGAATATAGATTCTTAAATCCCAATCGATCTTTTGGTCTATGGTGTTTTTAGCTCATGAATGAACAGTAACTTACATAGTGCGCATCCCATTCAATAAGTCGCAATAGGCTAAGCTTTGTTTAACTTCTGATATGAAACAAAGTCTCAGATTTCAAATTCTGTCCATTTCATTAGGTAAATTTAAGCAATAAATACTGTTTTGGCACTCTTTAATGTAGCGTGATAGATCGTTGTAGCTTTTGAATAACGTTACTCGCTTGTGCCTAATCAAACGCTTAGCAAAACATTTGTGACAGTTTCATTTTTGTTCTGGATCCCGTGTTCTTGCTGCTACACCTGTGCGCACTCGACACCAACTGGGCAGGGGTGGGAATTACAGTTAGAAGTTACAACAGATCACCCTCAGTGTAATCTGTCAAAGTGACTGACGGCCTTTAGATTTTTCCACCACTGCTAAAAAAAATTCCGTCAGTGACGCACAATTTTACGTAAACACACAAGTTCTTAAGGCTTTCAATTAGGCATTACAAACAGCCTCCTGGGGTCCTACTGTAGGTGTACTTGATTCAAAAGTTTGACCAAATTGTTTATGACACCAGATGTAGTCATTTTTCATCTAATTGATACACAAGTCTACCAAATCTATTAAGTTTCTGCCCACCCATGTCAGACAATCATGTTTTACAGCAGCGGTACAGCAATATTCGTCCTTCGGATATGCATACATAACCTGCTCAGCGGCTAAAAATAGTATGAAATATTCCATTCCAGGTTTAACCAGCAGAGCATAACATTAATTTGAAGACTTGTGATATTTCATCAAGCAAGAAGGCTCAGACCATCAGTTAGGAAAGAAACGATTGGGCACGAATCAACAAACCAGACATCTTCACCAAGGAAATGTGACCTTGCAAAATTACAGCGGCAGAATCTTATCATAGTGCCACTTGGTTCAGTGGAGAATAAACAGCCAGAGCGTGTTCCACAACAAGCAGACCTACCACGTAGAGAGGAACTCTTTAAGAGATGACAGAAACGAAGCCCCTGCTGAGCTGTGTGTGCTTAAGAGTTTTTTTTTTTTTTTTCTCCTTCTTGTTTTCTCATCGAATACAGTGTGACGCAAAGAGAATGTGACCCACAAAACACAGGGGCTATGACTAAGTATAAGGTAATGTTTCTAACAATACACCGACGTGACATGATGGGACTCGACAATATCAGAGAAGCTTTAAACTTTTCAAAAGTGCAAGCTGAAAGTGCCTCAGATGTTACCGCTGCACAAGCAAATGCTCTCAGATAGTAACAACGCTTCTGACAAATGAATTGTGACTCAAATATATTCGCAACCAGAACAGTTTGCATTAAAGGTGCAGTGTGCATTTTTTTAAGGAATATAAAATATCCATACCACAATCATATTCGATCAGATTCACCAATCAGAAGACTCTGAGGTGCTTTCTGCCTGTCAATCAATTTACATGTCACAGGGAAGCTCAAATGTATACGGGCAGCAGGACGTAAAGCGTGACAGAAAGTGGGTCATTAGTTTGTCATGCAGGAATTATATTTTGATACCACTGTTTTTAGGGAGTTATTTTATAACATTTCATTTTTTTATAGAACTGTGCTAGCCATGTGCTGATTAGCATCTTTGAGCAAGCTTCAAAAGTATCTGAAAAGGGGTGTTATCCCATAAAACTGTCACTACCATAACAGTCACGACCAAAACATGTCATCGTTTCGGTAGTGACAAAAGGGAACACATAAACTTTTATTTGGGGGAAATAAACATCATTTTAGTACAGTTATGCATATTGTTTAGTATTTTAGAATGTAGTGTTTTAGTATGTTTAGTATTATCGATAAGAAATTATGTTTCTTAAGGGAAAAAAATTCAGGAATTATCTCCATATAGTGGACTACGATGGTGCCCTCAAGTTTGAACTTCCAAAATGCAGTTTAAATGCAGCTTCAAATGGCTCTAAACGATCCCAGCTGAGGAAGAAAGGTCTTATCTAGCAAAACAAACTGACAATTTATATACTTTTTAACCTCAAACGCTCATCTTCTCTAAGTCTACGTGAACTCTGTTTTTTTCCAGTTCAATGCGGTCAGTACAGTTAGGGTATGTTGAAAAACTCCCATCTCGTTTTCTTCCTCAACTTCAAAATCATCCTATATCGCTGCAGAAGTATTGACCCAGTCTTTACAAAAGTGAACATGCAAAGAAGATCAAATGGCCTTTATAAAAAAAGGTAAAAGAGCAATGTAGGACGATTTCGACGTTGAAGAAGAAAACGAGACAGTAGTTTTTCGACACCCTAACTGTACTGACCCAGATTACACAGACTACGCATGTGCATCGCAGAGATGAGACAAGACGAGTATTTGAGGTTAAAAAGTATACAAATTGTTAATTTGTTTTGAAAATGAACGATTGTTTCGCCGAGAATCCTCGGTTGGGATTGTTTGGAGCATTTGAAGCTGCATTTAAACTGCATTTTGAAAGTTCAAACTTGGAGGCACCATTAAAGTCCACTATATGGAGAACACTGCTGAAATATTTTCCTCAAGAAACATAATGTCTTATTGACTGAAGAAAGAAAGACATGAAGATCTTGGACGACAAGGGGGTGAGTAAATTATTTGTAAATTTTTGTTCTGGAAGTGAACTTCGAGAACTCTGAAATCAGCATTATCAACTTCTTGCCTTTTACAAAGAAAAACTGGATTCAAAATACAACAAATCTCATAAAACACACCTAAAATACTGTTAATATTGTAATTTTTATTGATTTACCTCTGAAACCTTTTTTATAAAACAGAAAAACATATATTTACAAGGAAGATGTAAGCAAAATCGTAATAGGTTAATATCTCTTCTTATTAAATTATTATTACTGTGTTTCAGTAGTGACAGATTTGTCGAGAGGACAAATATTCCAAAACCTTTTGAGAATTAACTTTGGATATTTAACAATATGCATACATACAAAATGTGTGGAAAAAGACATTTTTTCAAGACATTTCCAACTCTCCAAATTCTGTAGAATGGCCAATATACACTCTAAACCAAAAACGGTGCTAAATAGCACTAAAAGTGATTCATTAACATTGTAATCATATAGGGGAACCACTTTAAGTGCTGTATAGCACCTATCTTTAAAGTGCTCCTATTATGCCTTTTCAAATATGACCTTTTATGCAGTTTCATGTAGCTGTATGTGAACATAAACTACAGTATCTGCAAAGTTGTGATGCTGACAGTGCACGATAAAGTTATTGTCTATCAAAAAAAAAAAAAAAAAAAAAAAAAAAAAAGAGTCGGCTCACAGTCGCCTGAACGAGTCGTCAGGAATTCGAATCTTATTCTGTTACGGCTATGTGTTACGAAGCAACATATTTGCATAATGTCCGCCCACGTTCTACGTCGCAAACAACTTGCCCACCCACAAACACAGTCAAATATCCATGTGGTTTACATCATGCCGAGAAGACGCTGTATCCTACACTGTGAGTGTAAATTTGTTTTATATTCACTTCCAAAAGATGAATCTACAAAGATTGTATTTTCTAGCAATCGTTCAAAATATGTAGTTGTGTTATGTTGTGTAACAAATTACCTAAACAAGTAAGATAAAATTGATGCCATAGATGCCATGTATTGACAAGTCTCCAGGGCTGTCATTCAGTTATGGCAATGGGTGTTTTGTTTTCCGATGCGCTGTACGCGGTAGACCAATCATAAAGGACTGCGTCATCTGACCAATCACAGCAGTGAGGGCTTAAGGAAAGGAGGGGTTTAGAGAGACTGATTCTTCTAACTGCTTCGCACAAGTCATTTACGAAATGAGGTCAAATTAAATCTATTTCTGAGGAAAACTAAAGTGTTTTTTGACCTTGCATACATGTAAACCTGTTTTAGGAGACTCATAAAACAGTATTAGCAACCTTTAAAATGGCATAATAGGAGCACTTTAAAGATAGCACCTTTATCAAATGGTGCCATAAGAAGAACTCCATTCTCCTGCTTAGATTTTAGATATGTTACTCAACTTTCATATGTTTGCTATGAATGGGAATTTACTACAATGGCAAAAGCTGTTTTGCATTACATTTATGCTTTTCTGATGTCAAAAAGTCTGGAATATTTTTTTACAGGGGGGCCTTAGGGGCAAAAACATTGACAACCACATTATCTTCAGGAAATACACTGTATTTTAATGACGTTTTTTAATCCTTTCCACAAACTAAACTAAAAAACTAAGACAGAGTTAGAGAACCTTTAAACTATAAAGTGGCTTGATGGGTTCTTTGTATGGCAGTGGTGCTATCTAGCACCTAAATCACCCCAAAGAACCGCTAAAGCACCAATTATTTCTTGGTTAAACCAGTTCGATGTTCATATAAACATGTACAGTACATGACCCAAAATAGTGAGTGACAGTTTTGTCAACAGGCCTAAAACTCTCTCACATTGGCCCTGAGCCATCTTGCCATCTTTACTGTTGAGCCTAATAGCCCAAAAAATGGTCTAAAAAAGCAGGTTTAGCATTAATTTGACAAGTTACGTGTCTGCTCATCCTGAATAATGGCTATTTACATTCACCACGGTCAGCATTTGAGTAAATGGAGAAAGTTCCGCTAAAAGCGCCGAATAAACACACCCCACTCTTAGAGCATTAATGACACTTTCCTTCAGGCCAAGCCAGAGGAAAACGGAGCAAAACAACAACCACTGGAATCGCCCCTTAACACACAGCCCGTAAAGCCAGCTTTAGTTATGTGCAGATATGTGGTGTTGCTGATGAGATGTCTAAATCTTCATGTCCAGCCTCCGATTTCTAACTTCAAAAGAGATGAGAGAAATAAACAGCGTTCACCCCAGACCTTCAGAGCGTGCGCTGACGGGATGCTCTCTGTGTAGGCTAGAGCAGAATAGCCTGATTTATTTACTTAAGACTCCTTTGTGTCTTTGATATGACAGGACTGGAGCAATCAGTTCTTTAGGCGTCAAGACTTACTGTCATTACGCACTAATGTCCATGTCTCAGATATGAAAACACTAACACTAAATGAGAGGGGGTGTGAAATCAACAGCGACAGACTGGGAGAAGGAAAAGAAAGGCAACGAGGTTATGAGCTGGAGAGAAAGACGGGGAGGGAGGACATGACATGGATTGCGGGGACTTATGATCAAACTAGGGGTGGGAGGAAAAGAAATCCATTCACGGATTCGTTCTCAAGCGATTCTGGCTCACTAAATTTTCATAATCGGAATGATAAAGGATTATTAATAATTCCGTTTATTGAAAAAGCATCCGAAGGATGAAAACCTTACAGATACAGAGTGCAATTTATTGTGCAGTGCTGCAGAAATGGCACTGAGGACATTACTGAGTTAGGCTGAATCTGACAAAAACAATTTTCCATTGTTTTTTGCCATTGGTTAACATGAGGGATGGGAATCATGAACAAAGTAGCAATTTTGCCAGTTCTGCATAATGATTTATAGTATTTTGTACGTTTAAAGGGGACCAATTATGCAAAAACCACAGTTTATAAGGTGTTTGAACAGTTGTGTGGCTGGAGTGTGTGAAAACAACCAGCCTATAATGGTAAAAATCCACCCACTCACTTTATTTTATAATCCCAATAAATCATAAACAGTCTCTCCCAACACACTGATTTTGCTCCATTTCATCATCAAGAATAGTTTGAAACAAGTCACACCTGAGCCGCTGCGCATCTCCATTCAAACACAGCGGTGTTTCGTTTATGAACGAATGTGCGTTTTTAAACGAATCTAGTGAGTCAGTGAATCAATTTCCCATTCATAAAGACATTGACTTGCTTTATTCCTGAATGAATCAGCCGTTCGAATGAATCAAATGAATGAATGATTCAGTAATTAAATCAGTGACTTGCCACAACCTACTGGCAGTTTTAGTTTCATTTTTAAAGTATATTTTCAGTTATTTAAAACCATTAATATTTCTATGTTCAAAATGTTATATTTAAAACATTAATCACAACAGGAACCTATGAATTTGATTGCACTCATGCCACCTCTGAGCCTCATTAAACATGAAAATACACCTACAAGCCACTTTTGTGTTCTTCTGTGCCACCTCTGTAGTACAAATTAATTTTGTTAATACTGATTTAATTTTGTAACTTCTTATTCTTATTCTACTTGTTCTTATTCTGTTGTTTTAATGCCATAAAAAATGGCATACTTTTAAAAAAATTCCCCTGTAAATCACGTTAAGGAGTCAAAGATTACCTCATGATGGGAAGGCAAATTTTGATCACGTTTTGATTATTGATTAGAAAGTGCTTCTGAAATTTTGACTGTGCTTCTAAATTTTTTTACGTTAGGAGCACAACGCTTCTAAAAAGAAAAGTACGCATAGAGCCCTGTAATAGGTCATCTTTAACTCTTTCCCCACCACTGACAAGATTTTCCGTCATTTTGGATACAACGCTTTCCTGCCATTGATGAGTTATTCCGGTAATATGGTAATTATACATAGGGGGCACTCTTACACATCTTCTAAAATAGTACAGCATTTCTGGACCCAAAAACAAGTGAACAACAAAATCTGCATAAACCAGAAACAGACCTATTAAAAAGACGGAAGAAGGCCATAATTTATTTAAAAAACATTTATTTCATACTAAGTATACTTACTAAAATACAACTAATATGATTAATTATTAATTAATTATAAAGGATTATGATCTCTATATAACATCAGTCATTAAATGCAAGATATGTGAAGTGTCCCTCTGCGGTTCTCATTTCCAGTCCAGTCCACATTTTGTATGTTTCTCTTATCACTTCGGACATTTGTTTTATTCGACCGCAAGTGCCCTGCGAACTAGACTTCAGGGAGCGTATATGTTCAATTCAAAGGCCATTATAGTGTGTGAGATGTAAAAAAAAAAAATGTATATTATGTCACACATCACACACATCTGAAGTACACTTACAATACTAATATTTCCACTTTACCACAATCAAATATCCACCTTTTTCTTCCCGTAAGAGCAGGCGTGGACATCTGTAGATTTTACGTGTCTGGCTTGCGGTCTCATCTGCGTCCAGCTATTTTTAGCTGTACAAAACAGCACGTTTTGAGACTTCATATGCAAACTGGTATGTTTCGTCATATTATTTTAATATATTGAAAACACTGGTTTGTAGTGCAAACAGTTGTACTGCTTACTGCACGTTGTTTTTCTTCTCAGCTAACAAACTGGAAGTCTCACCCACAGGCTTACTTCCGTGTTAAAAAAAGAGTGGATAGGTCTACTTAAGTATATCTTTATTTGGACCTCAGAACTACTTCTGCACAAGTCAGGGTGGGTATTAAAAATTGATTCCGATTCCAGAATCGGATACTTAAGATCAGGAATCGGATACTTCTTGTGAAATTAAAATTTTAATTCCGCCTATCGATTCCTGTATGCGTTTCTTTTTTTTTCTGTAAGGACCTGACTTAGCAATCTGCCAGGACCTTGCTGGCTAATCTAAGCACAGATGTTGAAAAAGCAAAGTAGCCTATTTGTGATAAGCTAAACATGTTGCAATAGATGTGTCACCACAAAACTTTTTAATTTAACAGAAACACGAACGTGATTCTGTTCCTAAATTACTGAGATGATTCATCTGTTTGACTTCTCAACCTTTCTTCCATGCAGCGTTTTCAAATCTGCCGTTAACATTCAAATCTGCCGTTCATTATTTCTGTTACAGACATTAAAATAATCACACAAGTAACGTTACTGGGATTAAAGTTCATAGTCTGGATATAAACTCTGATATGTACGGTAGAGATCAAAATGTGAAAATTAATTTGACATTCCAAATAATGTTAAAGATTTATCGATTACATTGTTATGCCAGTAGGTGGTGAAAGGGGGCTGTTAATAATCTATTTGTATTCATTCAAAAACACTGATTCATCCAGTAATGAATCAAGAACCCGATTTATCCAGAATCACGCAGCTCTAATTTGCAAACAGCTCTTAAGTGTAGCCTGTTGACTTTTGTTCATAGTATTTAGCTGCAACTAAATGTTTACTTTTATTCACATTGGAATCAAAACTGGGAAACGAAAAGAATCGGAATCGGAATTGATAATATTCTAACGATACCCAACCCTAGCACAAGTGCATTAAGCACAAAATTACTTGTTCCAATTTAGCAGACTTAGGGCAAGATTTACTAAACAGGGCAAATTAGCATTAGAGCGCTGAGATGAGAAGGGAAAATTCTGTGCGTGATTTACTTAAAGAACACAGACGATGCAGACAGATCTTTTCTATAATGACCAGCGCAATCTAACAAGAGCATGCTTTTTTTTGGGCATTAAATAATGGTGCAAATAATAGTACTAGCGTAAACGCTAGTGAATTGTGTTACATGATTCATTATAATACTCTCCTTTAATAAATTTTGCATCTGAAAGGGGAAACTCCTACAAATGCATATTTAATAAGGTCAGGCACAAAAATAACCATGTCCACACATTTTCAGCACTAAGTCTTTACTATTTTAATGCCAAAAGACAGTTTGCACTGGCACTTTTAAATCTGGCACTTTAAATATACAAGTTTAGTGTACCAAAAGTACAGCTGCAGGGTATTATTATGAAGCACATAAATATGTTAACTTATTTGTAGTAATATTTAATAATATTATAAAATAAATGTATTTCAAACACATTTCAGTATCTTTTTTTGTTTGTTTGTTTTTTACTAGGGCAGGGGTGCTCAACCCTGGTCCTGGAGATCGACCTTCCTGCAGAGTTCAGCTCCAACCCTGACCAAACACACCCGAACCAGCTAATTAGGATCTGAAGGAGCGCTTGATAATTACAGACAGGTGTGTTTGATTAGGGTTGGAACTAAACTCTGCAGGAAGGTCAATCTCCAGGAACAGGGCCGGGCACCCCTGCACTAGGGGAAGTTGTTTACGGACAAGGTAGCTAACATGATCACCAACGCATATGAATCAAAATGGAGAAAAATATTGACGCTGTGCAAGATGTGGAGGTTTTGATGGATTCAGACTCTGATAATTTATGTTTTGATCATCGTTCCGAATCCAATCCAGGCAAAGTATTTGACAAAAATGCTAGTTTCTTTTGGTTCAAAATATTGTTATTTTGATGGAACTTTTCCACATTGAAATACTGATGAATGTTTTTAAATAAATAATAATAATAAAGAAAAGAAGAACCAATGAAGCTAGACAAAGGCTCTGTTCTTTGTTTTGATATATTGACCATTTACATATTCATTTAACAAAATATCAAAAACGCAGGCAGTGGCAGAGAACTGAAAAATAATATTATGGCAGGAAAGAGTAAATAAGTAAGTAAATAAAAGAAAAAAAAGGTAAAAAGTGATAATTTTACATGCTTACATGTTAGTGTTACGCTACATACCAGTCAAAAGTTTTTGAACAGTAAGATTTTTAATGTAATCTTGGTGAGCAGAAGTCATTAAGTTAAATTTTAAAATATATTCAAATAGAAAACAGCTATTTTAAATAGTAAAAATATTTAAAAATGTTACAGTTCTTTGCTGTATTTTGCAAAAATACAGGCTTGTGAAGCAGAAGAGACTTCTTTAAAACATTAAAATCTTACTGTTCAAAAACTTTTGACTGGTAGTGTAACATATTTCAATATTACTGTATTTATAAATTACTGCAGACATTACATTACGTGTATCTTTACATACCTGTTCCCAAATAAACTAGTTACTACAGTTATCCCTCACCAGTGTTGGGGGTAACGCATTACAAGTAACGTGAGTTACGTAATATTATTACTTTTTCCAAGTAACTAGTAAAGTTACGCATTACTTTTTAGTTGACAAGAAAATATCTGTTACTTTTTCAAATAAGTAACGCCAGTTACTTTTCCCTCTATTTATTGATTAAAAGCTCTCCTGTCCCCATCTTGAGAGAAATCTGGAGTAATATGTTAGTACTAGAATAAATGTGAACATCCATTAATTCATCTCACTCACAAAAAAAGATTCAGTATTCCTAAAAATGAATAAAAACAGTGAAATTCAACTCAGAATATGACGCAAACATGCAATAATTAAATATGTTAAATAACACAATATCCTTTATGCATTTAATCCCATTTTATTAACCGATGTCTTCGCTGCCGACCTTCGTTGATCCAATTCAACCATACTAATAAGTAAAATTACTCAAGATAATTTAACATTTGTTTTCCATTTTTTATTATTATTATTATTATTTTTGCTGAAGAGCTGAAATTTTTTTTCTTGAGTTGAGTTGATTTACAGAAATGAATTTATGAATGACTTTTCTCAAAACCAAAGGCTTTTGGTGTGAAAAGGCTTTTACATTTGCCAAAAATAAAACTTTTTATATTAAAAACAAACAAGGCCAGATTTTAAAAGTAATGCAAAAGTAAAGTTATGCATTACTTTCCATAAAAAGTAACTAAGTGACGTAATTAGTTACTTTTTTTTGGGAGTTACTCAATATTGTAATGCATTACTTTTAAAAGTAACTTTCGCCAACACTGTCCCTCACAATTACTTTAAAAAATCTTTTTATTAACTAAAACAACAACAAACAAGCAAAAAAAAAAAAAAAAAAAAAAAAACTCTTTTAAAATCACCAAAAAGAATTGATTAATTAGAACAACTTACGAAATCAGACTACACTGCTTGTGTTCTTGTTTCACTCAAATTAAACAAAAAAAAAAAATCAACTTGCAGTCAAACGGCTTTATTTTATAACATCCAAAAAGCAATCAATGAAGTCTGTAGTTGCGAAAATTGAAGTCTGTATTCAAATCTACAGAGAATCGTTCCAGAAATCGAATTGCGACTGCCTCAAAATCGAGTCGTGAGGTACGATTCACATCAAACGTTACAATCCAAACTCTTTTTCCTGCAGAAAGCAAATAACAGGTGGCGGTATTTGTCGAATTTGTATGGTACCAAATTATTACAGGGTGTTGAACAGAATAAAGCAAGTAAAAAGAAAATTGAAGCAATTGAAAACAATAATGATAAAGTCCCAGTAAATAAGCAGTTGGTTTGACGGGAGAGAAGACGCAGGCCACACCGTAAAGACTGACTGAATGCTGCACAGTGGGAAGTAATGGCAATCCAAATGTAATCTTGAGAGTGTTATTATTCCAGCAAACTGTGTCCTCTTACGAGGATGCAGCATCTGAGGCTCTCCGGCGGCTCTCATCACGACCTCTCCCTCTGCCTGGCTGAGCTCAAAGTGCGGATCTGAAGCAGACATGTCCAATTAAAGATACGCACGCGCTGCAACCTCACTGCTTCTGACGAGACAACGGGGACAAATACGACACAGAACTCATTTTTAATGTCATCTGCGGCGGTGTGTTTGTGTGTCGCTTTTTCTGACAGGTTGGTTTGTCTGTGCTGCTTGTGGAGAGTGAGAGAGAAATATCAACAGCTGATTAAGTCAAGGCCCTGCAGCAGCAGAAGCCATTTGCTTTGCAGATTAAACATGGCTATGAGAGAGAGAGAGAGGGAGAGAGAGGGGGAGAGAGAGGGGAGCAGGGGAAGGCATATCTATTGGAGTTAACTGTGCTTTTTCCCCGTGTGCTGATAAAAGATGAGACTGACCATGACAGTAATGTGCGTCAAGGGACACCAGCATTCAAAGAGCACTAAATTAACAACAGTAAAACTAGCACCAACGTTTTCAGTAGGGGCAACATAACACCTGACCAAAACACAAATATATATATATACACACACATTAAAAAAATTAATACATAAAAAAAACACAAACAAACAAAACAAGCAAATAAATAAATAAATACTTATACAACTTAACATAAATCATAACGTAAATAAATACATATCAATTAAACAATTATTATTCATTTTATTACATAACACATGACCAAATAAATATAAACAAATAAAATGTAAAAATTAATCAACAACAAACAAACAGACAAATACTTTCTTGTTTGTTTAGCATGCGAGAGCACTATTATTAATTGTTTTACATTCAATAAAAACAAATTCATTATTTTAAATAAATAAATACTTTCTTGTTTGTTTAGCATGCAAGGGACTATTAACTAACTAATTTAGTTAGTATTAACCCTAACTAAATTGTTTTCTTGTTTATTTAGCATGAAAGGGGACTATTATTAATTTAAATAAATAAACGTTTTCTTGTTTGTTTAACATGCAAGGGGATAATTATTAATTTAAATAAATAAACAATAAAAAAGATAGAGAGAAATAAATACCAATTATTAATAATTTTATTACATAACACATGACCAAATAAATAAAAAATAAAATAAATAGATTAACAAATAAATAAACAAACAGCTTAGACAACTTAATATAAATCAGAACTTAAAAAACAAAACAATAATTATTAATTTTATTACATAACACATGACCAAATAAATATAAATAAATAAAATGGAAAAAAAATGGAACAAATAAGTAACAAACAAACAAATACTTTGTTTGTTTAACATGCAATGGGGCTATAATTAAAAATAAATTTATTAATAAATAAATAAATAAATAAATAAATAAATAAATGCTTTCTTGATGTTTAGCAAGCAATGGGACTATTATTAATTTAAACAAACAAACAAACAAACAAACAAACATCTTTATTGTTTGTTTAGTTAGTTTGTGGCTATTATTATTTTAAATAAATAAATAAATAAATAATGAAATAGATTAATAGATAAATAATGAAATAAATAATTATTAATAATTTAATACATAACCAAATAAATATAAATAAAATGTAAATAAATAAATAAATAAATGTTTTCTTTTGATTAGCATGCAAGGAGACTATTAAAATAAATAAACAAATAAATAAATAAATAAATAAATACATAAATGTCTTGTTTTTGTTTAGCACTAAGATTTATTTTATTAAATAAATAAATCAATAAATGCTTTCTTGTTTGTATAATACACAAGGGGACTATTATTAATTTTATTAAATAAACAAACAAATTTCTTGTTTGTTCAGCATGCAAGAGGACTAATATTAATTTTATGAAATACATAAATAAATAAATAAATAAATAAATAAATAAATGCTTTCTTGTTTAGCATGTAATAGGACTATTATTATTTTTATTTAATAATTAAACAAATATCCCTTTTTAGTATGCAATGGGACCTTTTAAATCATAAAAAAATAAACAAATAAAATACATAAAACTTTTAAAAAATGTACCCATACACACATATAGATAGACAGGGATACATACATGCATGCACACACAAACATAATTACAACTTAAATATATATGTAAATACATGCTTTTTTTATATATTTTTTAAAAAAGTTGTATTCACATTTTACATGACCTTCTGCTTTAGACTGTAATATTTGAGGTTCAGCATGAAATCATGTTCTACAGTGTACCTAATGGCACTGCCCACACACACACACGCAGCGCACATAATCTAGATTCACATTAAGGGCATGTATATGCACGAGCTCTATGTGGAATGCATATGGACTTAATTGATTTGTGAGAGAAATAGAGCAGAAATAAATTAACAGAAGTTTCCCCAGAGGAAGATGACAACAGGCTCAAAGCGGAGTCTCGCTGGTCTTTACTGAACATGTCTTCTCCTCCCCAGCCCTATGGTGTCATTAAACCTCATCTTTAAAATATTAAAAGCACCCACGGGCCGCTTTGCTCTGCTGGATTTCGCAGATAAAATCTGTCCTCAGAAGAAAAAGAGAGGCGTTTTCATACAAACAGTATGTCACCATATTGAAGCCGGTGCCAGCGATCTGATCAAAGGGCTCACGACAACTGTTAAAAACTCATACTGTGTGAAATAAACACAGCAAACAATAAAATAAAGGGAATTTCTCTTAAACTGACATAGAAAATCTTTTCTATGAATTAAGGACACCTTTTAAATTTCAATTCAGCTTCTGAGCTATTTCTCAGCACGTTCTAGCACAAATACTCCCAAAAAAATGGTATGTTCTATGGCATAAAACATCACATTTTCATCCGGAATATTAAACGTTAAAGAATATTTTAAAAGTCAAATGAAATGCATAGATACATTTCAAAGACGTCTGATTGACTGGAGTCGTGTGGATTACGGTGATGTTTTTATCAGCTGTTTGGACTTTAATTCTGACGGCACCCATTCAGCTGCAAAGGATCCACTGGTGAGCAAGTGATGTACTGCTAAATTTTTTCATTCTGTTCTGATGTAAAAACAAACTCAGCCACATCTTACATGGTCTGAGGGTGAGTAAATTCTAAGCTAATTTTTATTTTTGGGTGAACTATTACTTTATCTTGAAATACCATTTAATGAATCAGCCACGCACTGTCTAAGATAGAAGAAAACATACAGTTTGGCATTTAAATAAATCAACCATTACAGCAGAGGACCAACTATGCTGAACGCTATAAATAAAAGTCCCTCACATTCTCTCTCACATTTTGTCCTGCACGGTCAATAGACATTCACAATATTTGTTCCACACGCAGCCTTGCTCAGCACCCTGGGTAAAGCCCCGTATCTCCAAAGCAATTCATCTCCTGCTGTAATGCAGCATATAGACTTGCAAATAGGTTATCCCTTGATCTGGACTCTTGCTGAGAAAAAAAGATAATCCCTGTTGCAGGCCACGGGCCTCTCATAAATAAAAGTTAATAAGAAAAAAAAGAGAGGAAAACAAAAGGCCAATTTTGCAGTGATGCAATCTAGCAGCAAAAACAATACAAACCGTTCTGGCAACCTTTGATTCTTTATATCTATAAAGGTGTCGTGTTTAAAATGCAGCCAAGGACGGCATTCCATCCGTGCAATATTCCAGCACGATTATGCAGCCTTCTCTTGGGGAGCTTCAATCAACAAACCATCATTATCGTCGCATGAACATATTTCACACGGAGGAGAAAAGATTCTCACAATCGCAGCCTCAAGGGAAGATCATTATCTGTCAAAAGAGAACAACCTGTGCAATTATTTTTATTCCAATGGACTGCTACCACTCGCTGTTTATCAGCTTAAAACACTGGAAAACTGAAACATATACTTGCAAGCTGTCATACCCACATTTAAAGGGATCGTTCACCCAAAAAATTCTGTCATTAATTACTCACTTGTGTCGTTCCAAACCCGTAAGACTTTCGTTCATCTTTGCAATACAAATTAAGATGTTTTTTTAGGGAATCCGAAAGCTTTCTGACCCTGCATAGACAGCAACGCTACTGACACGTTCAAGGCCCAGAAGAGTAGTAAAATAGTCCATGTGACATCAGTGGTTCAACCATAATATTATGAAGCTATTAAAATACTTTCTGTGTGCTAACAAAGCAAAAATAGTGACTTTATTCAACTATTTCTTCTCTTTGGTGTCAGTCTTTAGGCGGGTTTCTATCCGAAGTTACGAATTAACTTGTGCGCAAAAATTATCGCATAAAACATTTGCGAATAAGCACCGTTTTCATCCAACAAGTCAAAGAGAACAAAATCGTCACTTCCTGATAAACTGACACTATATATTTCTAATAAAAGTAGGAGAAGCCACTGAACATAGTAATTTTCATATATAATAAATTACTTGCGCCTCAGAGCGAGCAGACGAAACACAATAAATTTGATTGTTTCTTCCGGAGGTGGATGCCTGCTATTTGGGAACGCAGTTGTGTAAGAGTTCTGGGAGGCAATTATACACAACGAATGAACGAACGAGATCGGTCCACTGGTTATACGGGTTTTGTCGTTCAATAGCGCAAAGTCACGACTTTTTGGATGCGTATAGAGGAATTTATTTGGCAAATGCGTCTCCATCTCCTATTATTCGCATGAACCCTTTTTCGCACAAGTCAAAAACCACCTCAAGCGAGCGTAAATCCTTTTTTGGGAATTAAGGGATTCTTATTTAAATTGTGGCGTTTCCATCACTCGTTTCTGATGCGATACTTCAAAATCAGAGTGATGGAAACATAACTTTTGATGTGCGTTCACAAGAGTACAGAGTCACCAAAATAATGTCTTTATTTGTCTTCTGAAGATGCAAGAAGATCTCATGAGCAGTGATGGGAATAACGGCATTATAAATAATCTGCGTTATTAACGACATTACTTTTTTTTCAGTAATGAGAAATTCAATTACTGTTTCCCCAGTTACGATGCCGTTACCAAACAAATGGTTTTTTTTTTTTTAGAATGATCTCCTCCACTGGATCTCTCAGGCATAGGACCTGCAAATGTTTTTTTTTTTTTAGAATGATCTCCTCCACTGGATCAAGCTGCGCAACGCATCACGTTTTTTTTCTAAGGTAAATTCTGGCTTATTCCTCTCAGCGCATCTTCTTCCAGAAACGAAAAGCAGCAGAGATGACTTTATGAATGTTCATGTTTGTTTACAGAGGCGATGTGGGCATTTACCTACATGTCTGCACGTCAAATGGGGATGTTTACAATTTGAATAGCGGAGCTACTTGTGGGTGTGATTACATTAAAAATAGTGAGTTTAGAGAGGAAAAACTGGAGCTTGCGTTGGTCTCATACGGATTACTTTATCAGAGAGTATTTGTTCTTAATGTGACTTGATTTAAAAGATATTTAAAGCATGTCTGTGAGGGGTTCGCTGAGATTCAGGTTGTTTTATTTACGTGTCTGTGAAGAGAAGTGACGTAAAGTTTCTTTATTTTACAAAAGCATATTGTTTTGTTGTTATTATGACTATATACAAATAAAAGTAGACCCTTTGCAGTTTCAAACAATTCCTTATTCTTATCTAAATTAGTATTTTTAGTTCTTTCGTGGTCATTGAGAAAAGAAACAGACAGCACCAGTGCAGTCTTCTTCACGTCCGCAGATTGAAGCGACCCCAATAACGTAATATTTAGCCCCAAGAGGGTGTCTCTCACATTGTCCCACAGTGACATTAAAATAGCGTAGATTAGTGTGCAATGTTTTATTCATTTAACATATTTAATATTGGGGGAATCCAAGTTATTTGACATGTTTAAACATTTTTTTTTTTGGAAGTAACACAATAGTTACTTTCCCTGGCAATTAGTCACTTTTATAATGATGTAACACAGTTACCATCTGTGACAAGTAACTATAACTAATTACTTTTTTAAACTAACATGCCCAACACTGCTTATGAGTTTGAAACGACATGAGGGAAAGTAATTAATGACAGAATTTCCTTTTTGGGTGAACTATCACTTTAACAAGCATATGTTGACAACAACCTGGTGCTATTTCTACCACAGCAGTGACAAATGAAGACTGAAAATCAATGGTTATGGTGAGGCTTTCCTATATTTGTGTGTGTGTATGTGTGTGTGTAAAGGAGGGGGCAGGTGCTGTGGTTTTGTCCTCTGAACCTGTCATCACTGTGGAAAGCTAAAGAGATTTCGTGACTGGCAGAGGCACTCTGGGGAAAAAAACAAGGTTTCCAGAAGTGTCGGAGGGTAAATGGAATTTCTGATCATGGCAGACTAAACGTGGTGAACCGAGAGACAACAGAACTGCCTCAAACAAAGCTTGAGCAATCATTGCTATACCTGCTCCAAACAGCTGTGTATTACTGCATCATGCTGAAAGACTACGTGCTATCAATGAACACTGGATCAATACTTCATAATTGTTGTATGAGATAACGTATGAGGCACCAAAACAAACATTTACCCGGCTAGAACCTGAAAACTGAACGATGAGTCTCCTCGTCTGTATACTACATAATACATAATCAAGAAAAAACAAGGTAAGTTGCCAATCTTTCAAAAGCTAAATAAAATACATAATTTAAAGGGACTGTTTATCCCAAAATTTTGTCATTAATTACTCATGTTAACCTTCATTCATCTTCACAACACAAAATAAGATATTTTTGATGAAATCTGAAGGCTTTCTGACTCTGCATAGACAGCAATGCAACTGACACATTCAAGGCCCAGAAAGGTAGTAAGGACATCATTAAAAAAGTCCATGTAGAATTAGTGGTTCAACCGTAATATTATGAAGCTATGAGAATACTTTTTGTGCACAAAGAAAACAAAAATAATGACTTTATTCAACAATTTCTTCTCTTCTGTGTCAGTCTTCGATGAGCGTTCGATGCGTGTGCATTTCTCTGCTTGTAAACAAGGCAAAGCGTATCCAGTTTCTACAACCCAAATGGTCACTTTTGAGACTCCATAACAGTTAAGATGTTCCCTTACACTCTTAAAGGTGCTTCACGATGCCATAGAAGAACCTTTTTTGTCTAAATGGTTCCATGAAGAACCTTTGACATCAGAGGAACCTTTTTGTTTCACAAAAGGTTCTTCGTGGCGAAAGAAGGTTCCTCAGTTTATAAAAAGGTAAGAAAGAGATGGTTCTTTAAAAAACATTTGACTGAATGGTTCTTTGTGGAACCAAAAATGGTTCTTCTATGGCATCGATGTGAAGAACCTTTTAAAGCACCTTTATTATTAAAATATGTATGAGGCAGCTGCCTACGTACTCCGTTTACTAGGTTTTGAAACAGAGCACATGTCAGTAAATCAAATATATTGACAGCTTCAGAATTATGCAGAGCAACATGTTAGTCACTCTTGTCTGCCTGATAAGGTGGCAGCAGTTCTCAAACAAATGTCATCTCCACCGCAGGAGCAAACATCAGTGGACTGACTCAGATGTGCTGGAGAGATGAGAGCTGAGAGATGAAACGGGGAGATTCCAGACCCCACAGCATCCACACGGGCTTGTGTCATTACCGGGGACCACGGCTCAAACCAACCCGCCTGTGTGCCGGTTACATAAAGCCATTGTAGGCTGACTTCCTGAGGCTTCGGAAAAGGTTGTACGGAGTAAGTGGTGTGGCTTATTTGTAAGTAAAGCCTGTTTCGATTAGTGCATAATCGTCTGATCACGATGATTTGATCTAATCGTGAATGAGACAGCAGCGATCCTTGTGCACTTTAAATTCCAAACGCGTGTTTCAGTCACAGGCTTAAACACAGAGCAGCTCTGGAACGTTTGGTATAAAAGTCTACAGTCAACAGACTACAGTGGTTCAAGCCATTGTGCAAGTGTGAATGCAAAGCACTCCAGCACTCCTTTTCATTCGAAAATTTGCCTAATGGCAAATATTTTAGGGCATTACAGGTTTTTAAAGTTAGTGACAGTGACATAGAGAAGGAATTCCATCCTCTTTAGCAATGAAAGACATGAGGAACAACAACAAAAACTATTATCAGATACAGGAATTCAAATGTCTTGCTTTATGTAAAAAGGCAACGTGGCAATGAAACTGTGAAATTAGGTGCAAAAGAGGAGATTTTAGGCAAGAAATATTAGTAATTTGTATTCAACACACAGGCAATAGGTTTAAATCTTCGAAACCTTCCTGTTTTCCCATCTTTCTACTATTCATATCAATGAGTAGAAAAAACTAATTGGTGCCGCAAAGACGAAATAATAATAATTGGGACCAAAACAACATACAACCAACAAAAAAATAAATAAACAGAGAAGCTATGATGCTTTCAATAATGTGAAATGAAAGAGGAAATAGGCATTTATCTATATTGTTCCTGATTGAGGCAGGCATGTGTTGAGTGTCCTCTCTGCCCACACTAACAGTAATCAATAGGCAACATAACGAACACAATGAACCTGTCTGAAGTGAATCATGACTCCCTCACAGTCTCACGGTAGGTATCCACTTATTTATTAAAAAGCTGAAGAAACAAATTTCACAACATTATGAAAATATAACTCTTCCCTTCCGTTTTTTTTGCTGTGATGATTTTAACCCCTTTGGTGTGCAGTGGCCACGACAGCATACAGATCTTAACAGCCATTTTTTAGAGGCTGATGTTACATCTGCACTGCCACAGGCGATTATAATTGACCCAGATTAACCTCCTTATATATGTCAGTATGTTCACAACATAAATATCACAACATAAATATACTCAAAATGCCTGCCAAAAGTGACGCACCAAGTAGACAATTCTCTTATTTTTTCATAGAAAGAAAACAAGGGAATGATTACTATGATTATTTTTTTTAGTTTTTTTTCTCCGCCTGTTTCCGCCACTGAATTAAAAAAAAATAATAATATTGCAACTTTTTGTCACAATTCTGACTTTTTTTCTCAGAGTTGAGTGATATAAATTATAAACTTTTTTAGCAAATGTGAGTTTATATCACGCAATTCTGACTTTTTACTCGCAAGTGTGTTTATATCTTGGAATTCTGACTTTTTATCTCAGAATTGCGTAATATAAACTTGCAATTGCGAGTTATAAACGTTTTTTAACAAATGTGAGTTTATATCACGCAATTCTGACTTTTTACTCGCAATTGCGAGTTTATATCTTGTAATTCTGACTTTTTATCTCAGAATTGCGTAATAGAAACTTGCAATTGCGAGTTATAAACGTTTTTTAACAAATGTGAGATTATATGATGCAATTCTGACTTTTTTCTCGCAAATTTGACTTTTTATTTGCAATTGCAAGTTTATATCTTGCAGTTCTAACTTTTTCTCACAATTGGGAGCTTATCTCACAATTCTGACTTTTTTCTTCGCAATTCTGACTATTTAGATAAAAATTCACAATTATGAGAGAAAACATTTTTTATTGCAAATGCAAGTTTGTATCTTACAGTTCTTTTTTCTTGCAAATGTGAGTTTGTATCTCACAATTCTGACTTTTCTCACTATTGTGAGTTTACAGTATATCTCATAACTACATTACATCTTGTAATTTTGACTTTTCAATTCCAACTTTTTCCTTACAATTGCATATCTTCTGACTTTTTTCTTTGCAATTCTTTTTTCTCAGAATTGTGAGATAAAAATTGTTGAGTTTTGAGTTCTCACAAATGCAAGTTTGTATCTCATAATTCTGACTTTTTTCTCACAAATGCGAGTTTATATCTCGCAATTCTGACTTTTTTCTCACAATTACAAGTTTATATTTCACAAACTTGCATTTGCGAGAAAAAAGTCAGAATAGCGAGATGTAAACTCTCATTTGTGAGAAAAAAGTCAGAATTACATCTCGCAATTGGGACTTCTTGCAATTGCAAGCTTATATCTAGCAATAGCAAGTTTATATCTCGCAGTTCTGACTTTTTTTCTCACAATTCTGCCTTTTTCTCACGTTGCGAGTTTATATCTTGCAATTCTGACTTTTTTCTCCCTAATGCGAGTTTACATCTCACAATTGACTTTTAAATTCGGATTTTTTCTCGCAATTGCAAGTTTGTATCTCGCAATAGTTTACATCTTGCAGTTCTGACTTCTTCTCGCAATTCTGACTTTTTTCTTCGAATTCTGACTTTTTTTTTCAGAACTGTAAGATATAAATTCGTAATTCTAAATTTTTTCTCGCAAATGCTAGTTTATATCTCGCATTTCTGACTTTTTTCCTTGCAATTCTGACATTTTTCTCACAATTTTCCATATGCATGGATTACTTCGTTGTTTTAATCAAGCCAGCTCAGTCATTTCCAGTCAACTGTACAGTCCGTGTCCTTTGCTCATTTTCTCTACATAATCCATTCACAATTCGAAGAAAAGTTTTGTTTATCTAAGAGAATCAATTGTCCTTGTATACCGTTTCAGAAATGCCAAAATACTAGTGTAAAAAATTAAGCGAGTAAATCCACTAAATATGCACGAGTCATTGCTATGACTGACAGTAATAATCAACCGAAACATCTGACAAGCCAATGTCAAAAATAGAGCTGTGCATTAAATGATTCAGACTAAATTCAGAGTAACAAAACCACAGCAGTGACAAGTTTGTGTTGGTTAAACATAGGCTATTTAATAGCTTTTACAGTTTAAGATAAAACTTAAAAGATGGCGTTATTAAATCTAAAATATCTCAAATTCATATTGATTTACATTAAACGAACATATTATTTAAAACGTGTTCTTATTAATATTTAACTATATATACATATATAAATAATTCACCATTATAGCCTGCTTGTCTCTGAGCTTATTTATTTTTGCACTTGCTATACTACATACTTCAGTGCAGTAAAAGTAGTAAAATTTGTTATACTAGTAATTTTATAATAAATCGAAAAGCAAGACTTGAAAAAAATAGGGGGTTCAAATGACAGCTACAGCCAATAAGTAATCCTCTGCTGCCATCTTCTGATTTTAAGGGTAATTTCATGCCATTTTCATCTTAAAAAGTCAGTGTTGTCAGTGAAAAGACATTTTTTCATGTCGTCTTTATCAATGAAATGTGAAGTGAATTTTACAGCACAGTTGTGGAGTTGAAAAAAATTAAAGGGCTTAAAATATTCCAAGATTTAAAAAAATGTGTTCATGACTATGAAGGCAAGTTATTGATTATCAAGAATACTATTAAGATGTCTATGAAAAGAAGTTATGTTATGATTATGTTTAGCTTATGATTTAAGTTATGATACTGTTTAGCTTTCAGCATTTAAATGTACAACTACGTGTCTAGGAACTCTCCTGGGATTACCAGGCTTGGCATTTAAATTATATGTTGTTAAATAATATGAAACTGAATGTTCATGCTGCCATCATTATTATCATTAATGTTGCAAATATTATTTTTCTCAGTTTCTGATAAGAACGAGGCAGGAGAGGAGTCTCAAGAGTCTCAACCTATATATAGCACATATAAAATGAGCTTCATCAGAAGTTTACGAGCGTGCTTTTTTTTTTTTTTTTTTTTCTCTCAATTGGGCTTCCATATAGGGTTGCACAATCTCTCTCTCTTTATACAAACTAAACCAAAAAAAAAAAAAAAAAAAAACTGGAAAAAGATGATTAACCAAACCCTAAAAATACAGTGTAAAAATAATATTTAATAAATCATATTAAATAAATAAATATATAAATACATACATAAATGTCATGCATAAACAGAATGATTAAATGTCACCTGCAAAAAATAAAAAACTAAAAATAGGCTGCTTTTTCTTCATGCAATCTTTAATTTGTTATTGTTTTGTTGATTTCAGTGTGAAATACGAGCTGGATATTTCCTGACAGCTTCTATGCAATTGGCCCGCTTATCTCAGTGAATAAATGAGCTCTTAGCAGATCTGACACTCTGATTGTCACCAAGCACGCAGCCAATCAGGTGACCTTTTCAAAGATCAGAACGGTTGGTTACGGCTGCATTGATTAATGTCCTCTTCAGGAGGTGATCTCTCAGAGAACCACCACAGGGTGCCCTAAACAATGTCGACCAATAACGGTGTCGCTACCACCATCTGGTGCTCTAGCGAACAAAAAAGCTTCATCAGCAATCAGAGGGTTAATAATATAACAATAGAGGGGAGGAGGAAAAAAAAAGTCTTTCAAGGTCATGTGAAAAAGAGGAATCTTTTTCCTCCGGATCCCTTGGATGGAGAAACGGCGTGGCTCATCCGAAATGGGTATGCTTTGTAGATTAGGTCCTGGACTAGCTCTGAGCCCTGACCTTGCCAGCAACTTTGGCTCGGATTTCTACACGGATGAGATTCGGGGAGGAAAGAGGCACAGAGATTTACTTGCATTAATTCACCTTAAAAAATGCAGACGGGTTTACTCGCCACAGCAACAACAGCTGCGGGTCCCGAACCTCCGTGGCGAAGGCGGAGGGATCTCGCATTCGTTTGTTAGTTTGCGTTTAGTATGCAGTGCATGACTTTACAATCAAGGAGCCCACAGTCTCAGGTGAGTAAGTGTGGAGTGGTAAAGGGATTGTGTCTTTGTGATATTTACTACTGTGATACGATCTCGCCGTCAGAGGGGGGCAGCTGCATACTTCAAATACCCGCCAGTTAACAATCAGATTATGGTAAATAAGCGTGGATGTTTGTGCCGCCGCTTTTTGCTGGTTGTTGACAAATGCGCGGAGAGGAGAAGGACAGGAGAGAGAGAGAGAGAGAGGGAGGAAGTGAGACAAAATGAGCGCAAGATGAAAGAGAAATGCAGCTGCCTGCGAAATAAGCACTTATGAAAATCATGATTCCTTCTATTCCTCCTTTTCCTGTTCTGCTGAATGCCAAGGCCACGTCAAGGACATGATATGCTCATTTAAGCTCATCGCAAAGCCATTATACATTCAGGATTACGAATTAGCTTAGTTTAGGGCCTGGGTCATTAGTGAGATAGTGAATCTTTCTGCTCTGTGCGTGCGTGTGTGTGTGTGTGTGCGTGTGAACGCATTTTAGTGGGCCTGAAATGAATACCCGAGGTTCAATACAAGTTAAGGTCAATTTAGAGCATTTGCAGCATAATGTTGATTATGGCATAATGTTGAAATTGATTCATGTTAACTTAGAAAGAAAGTGAAAAGGGCCAAATTTTTTTTTAAGATTTAAAAGCAGAAATGTGAAGCTTATTTTATAAAAGCAATTACATTTAAATCTTTTGTTTAAAAAAAGTATTTTTCAGTCTTTTTACAGCTTACCATGGCAGGAAAGTTGTAAAATGGCATAAAATAGCACATAGAAAAACTTAGCAGGTGATCTTTTCTCACAAAAACCATGTTAATATATTTATATCTTGTGGCTATACTATTAAAACTGAGTACTTTAATGTTTAGGACTTGGCTCCATTCACTTCAACCTTAGTTCATGTTACTGTAAATTTTTTTTTTTAATTCCCTGGTGAAAAAAACAGCATATGCTGGTAGGTATGTTTTGATGCTGGGATGCTGGTTAGGTAGGTTTTGATGCTGGTTTAAGCTGGTCCTTTGCTGGTTTATGCTGGTCCTTAGCTGGTTCATGCCGGTCCTTGACCAGCAACATGACCAGCAAAAACCAGCAAAGGACCAGCTTAAACCGGCTAAGGACCAGCATAAACCAGCAAAGGACCAGCATTCCAGCATCAAAACATACCTACCAGCATATGCTGTTTTTTTCACCAGGGTTTTTAGAGAAAAGGAGGGGCATTTGAAAACTAGATTAGTAAAGTTTGACAACAAACTTTGAAGTTGGATTGAGAATGTCTAGCCTTAATGTTTGAAGCAGCTGTTAAAACTTAAAATTTTAAACTTTAGATAGATTAGATGTTGACAGTATATTGCTAATACGATTTAACATGCTGCTAGCATGTTGGTAACATATTTTTAGCATGACTAACATATTATTAGCATGTTGCTGACATGCTGCTAGCATGATTAGCATATTGCTAGCATGTTTTAACATGATTGACATTTTACTAGCATGTTAACTAGCACAATTAACCTGTTTTTTCCATGATTAGCATGATGCTAGCATGTTAACATGTTTCTAATGTGATTAACATGCTGCATATGTATGTTTATAGCAAGAATAGCATGTTACTAGCTTGTTTAGACATGAATAACATGTTAATATGTTTTTAGCACAATTATCATGTTGCTAGCATGTTGTTAGCATGTTTCTATCATGCTTCTAACGTGATTAGTATGTTGTAAACATGTTTGTAACATGATTAGCATGTTCCCAGCTTGTTGTTAACATGTTTCTTGGATGATTAGCAAGTTTATAGATTATTTCTAGCTTGGTTAGCGTGTTATTAACATGTTGTTAGCATGATTAACATGCTTCTAACATGCTTTAACATGCTTCTAGCATGTTTTTAACATGACTGACATATAGGTAGCATGTTTCTATTGTAACTGGCATGCTGTTAACATGTTTCTAGCATGATTAGCATGTTAGTAGCATATTATTAGCATATTGCTAACATGTTTGTAGCATGATTAAAATGTTGCTATCATGTTTTGTACCACAATTTAACATAATGGTAACATAAACAAAAAATCCAACTAAAACCAAGTGAAACTAACTCATTTAGTAAAAAAACAAACAAACAAACAAAAAAATGTTTTTAGCTGTTTTTAGCTGGATTTTTCCATTTATGTTAGCAATATGTTAAATCAGGCTAAAAACATGGTAGTAACATTGTAATCATGCTGCAAACATGTAAGCAATATGCTAATAACATGCTAATAATGGTAGACACATGCTAATAACAAAAAAAAATAGCTAAAAAAACTAGCTAGCTAAACACCATCTAAAACCAGCTCATTTAGCAAAAACATTCAAAAACCACCTAAAACCAGTTGACTTTGCAAAAGTAAAATAATAAAAAAAAAAAACTAAACTGTTAACCACCACCTAAAACCAGTTGATTCGGTGGGCGGGGGGTTGGGGGGGCAAAACAGCTAAAACCGCTATAACCAGCCTAAGATGGCTGTCTAGTCTTTGCTGGTTTTACAATAAAAGTAGCTGGTTTAAGCTACCCTGATTGAAAAACAAAAAAAAAAAAAAAAAAACAGCTAAACCAGCCTAAGCTGGTTGGCTGGTCTTAGCTGGTTTATGCTGGAAGCAGCTGATTTTAGTTGGTCAGCTGGTTGCTTCAGCTGGGCTCCCAGCCTGACCAGACCAGCTAAGGAAGTGGCCAAAACCCCTCTAAAACCAGCCTGCTGACCAGCTAAGACCAGGCTGGATGACCAGCTAAAATCAGCCAGTCAGCTTTCAGCAGGGATGGTTGGTATTTTTATATTTATATGGCCAAAACCACTTTAAAACCAGCCTGGGAGACCAGTCAAAGCAGCCAACCAGCTTAGGCTGGTTTTAGCTGTTTTTTGCAGTAGTGAGTTGCCAAACTTTCCTATAGCAATAGACGACTATATATATATATATATATTTCCTATAGCAATATACACCATGAATCTCACTGTACAAAAGTGTTCACACCCTCAATGAAAGTCTATGGGATTTTTGGTGGATTTGATAGTCTGGTTTACAAAAAAACAAAACTTGAATCAGTTAGAAAAGACAAAGCACACCAAGTCAGACCAGTCTGAAGGTCTGACCTGAGTTTGGTGGTTGTAGCTTTAAAGCTCGAGGAGGAGGAAGAGAAGTAGTAGAAGCAATTTGGTTTTCTCAGGCCAATTTAATTAATTTCTGCAGAATTCAAGATTATGCTGTTGACTAAGCTTGTTCTGAACATAGAACATTTTTTAAAGTATTACTAAGATACACTATAAATATATCTTAAAAAAAAATCATCATTAGGCAGGTCAAGCTTATCGTTTCCAATGCAGACATTACTCTTGAACATAAAATCGGGTGTTAAAATCGAGTCAGCTGTTTTGCTTTGCCACTAAACTCACTATGATATATTACCACTCCCACAACCACTCCTGCATGCAACTGCATCCCGACACACACTCATATTACACTGCTGACCTTTCAGTTGCGGAAACACACTCCAAAAATATCATACCGGTTCATATCTGTATGTAAAACGGCTTCGTAGGGTCCCACCGAGCCGCGGTCCAAACACGGGCCTATCTCTGGAGGGTTCATGGGTAAATCATTCCCACTCTCAGGCTTCGGGCCGACCTGCACAGCCTCTTCAGTGGACCAGAGAGGTGATTAATCACTAGCCCCTTAATCATGCCCAAAGGTCCCGCTTTAATTAAAAACAAAGTTCTCTTTTCATTATTCCACTCCAACTGAAAGACGATAAGACCCCCTTCCCCCATAACATATTACTGCCGGGGCCCCCACCTCTGTCTCTCTCTCATCCGAGAGAGACTGAGAGACTGCAAAGAGTGATGAAGAAACATACTAAAGCCACCATCCGAGCCAAAGAGGAAGCCACAGAGATTCACGTCTTGATCTGAGCAGCTGAACAGGTAAACAAGAGATTACACACAGCAAACTACATCCAGTAGTTTTAATATTATTAGTTATAGATATTGAAATATCACATGACTTATAAAACATAGTGCTATATAGACGGTTATGATTTTTTTATGGGTTATGCGTTCAAAGCAAGCTGAGAACTGTTTCAAAAATAACCTGTCGCTAAGTTCTGCCCCTTCTGGTTAGTTGCTAACTCAGACGAGCATGATTTTCAGTACATTGTGCTGACAAACAGGTAAAATTGATTGAATATAATTGTTACAAATAAGAATCATGACCCGACTGCATGAAAACCCTTAAGTGATTTGACTTTAGGGTCTCCCTGAGGGGAAAAAAATCTCTGAGGCAAGGGCTTTCTTTAAGAGTGTTGCAACATACGTTGTAACCGTCAGCCTTACCTAAGTGTTTATACATCTTAGGTAGTTTCTGGCATAACATGGCAATGGAGAAGCAGATGCTTTAGTTATAAATTTCCCACAAGAAACAGATTATAATGAATCGCAAATGAATTTAAGTCTTATCTTTATTACAAATTAACTGCTAAACTACAAAATTCGTTGTAGAGATTATTAAAGAGGGTCTGGTAAACAACATGGAGCGTGCTGTGTGTAATGTAAACCAAACTAGACCAAAAACAAAAAAGCTGGTATTGTATTAAAAGGAAAAGGAAGAGAACACCCAAGCCTGCCACTATAATCCATCAGTTACTCATCTGCACAAAACAAAAGCCTTGCATGAGATAATTAGCCTAATTAACGTAAGCACACAGTGGAAGTGATACATATGAAAATGCAGTTGTTGATTTTATTTTTATTAATATTATTTTTGTATAGCACTGTTTTCAATGCACACTGCTACAAAGCATTGCTTTTATTTTTAGAATACCTTTTTTATTTTTTTGGTACTTCCTCCTCAGTTAACATGAAATCATTCATTGTGCTTGACTTTAGCCAATGACTTAAGGTAGATATTTTGATTCCTCTTTTTCTTCTTCTTCTTCTTCTTCTTCTCTTACTTTTTTAGGGTGAAATGGTTGCTTATGAATTTGTTGCAATGCATAACCGAATTTAAGAGACCATTTAAGCAATTAAGGGGAAATACTTAATGCTAACCCTAGAGTACCACACGTAGACCCTCAGGCTTTTTCTTTCAACCCATGTTTCTCTAAGAATATCCTTATCCTTTAAAACTTAGAAAAGGGCTTTCTTAACTTAAGAGCTTTGTTGCAACTGAGCCTGGAATCAAGGCAAACGTGAAAGTGATTCAACCGATAACATAAGTGTAAGTGAACATTGTAAGTACTACTATTAATTGCTATTGTTACTATTTACACTTTATTTACTGTATTTATTAATTAATAAGTTACTAATATAAACTTACAATGGAGTAAACTGAAATTTCTGTGACTGCTTACAACTTTTCCTAATAATGTACTCACTCTATGTCATCCAAGATGGTCATGTCTTTCTTTCTTCAGTCGAAAAGAAATTAAGGTTAAATTCAAGGATTTTTCTCCATATAATAGACTTCAATGGAGATCAGCGGGTTGAAGGTCCAAATTGCAAATCGCACACGATCCCAGCTGAGGAATAAGGGTCTTATCTAGCAAAACAATGTCATATTCTATTCATATATATATATATATATATATATATATATAACCACAAATGCTCGTCTTGGACTAGCTCCGCATCCACGACTTCACACATTACGCAGTCACGTTTCATTTAGGTGGAATTACTGATCAAATGTTTACAAAGCGAATGTGCAAATAACATCAAACACCCTTTACAGGACAAAAAGAAAAAACAATGATGTTGGACAATTTTGAAGTTGTGGAAAATGAGATTGAGTTTTTCACCCTACCCCAGCGTTTCCCAACTCCAGTCCTTACGTGTCAGTCTCTCTTAGTTAACACACCTGATTCTGATAACCAGCTTGTTAGAAGAGAGCTACATGCATGAACTGTGTTCCGATTAATATGATCCCAGTGTTCATTGCCCCCTACTTCCTGAAGCTGGCCGCACTAGACGACTTTCAAATCTTAAACGATTTTAAAACAATGGGAGACCACAGACATGAAGACAGTTTCAACCGATTTTTAGCCTTATAATCCTCTGAACGTACACACTAGATGAATCGACCAGACTGCGAGACCACACACTTGTTAATTGTAGGAATGATTTCACAGTGGCTACGCTTACATGCACCCAAATAATCCACGTGTAATCGGATTGACTGTTCAATCGGATTGAAAAACGGTTATGTAAACACCTTAATCGATCTGACTGAAGGGGGTGGTTTATTCCTTTTTTGGTACGATTGAGAGTGCATGAAAATACTCGATTGTATGACGTATGAAGCACAGAACGGTTCTTTCTTTTGAATAAAGTGTTGTATAAATGCATGTCCTGTCATTATAAAACTCTCTTTTCACTCGGCATCTGTGAAGTGGAGCAAGACAACCTCCCACTAGTCCTTATTTTGGATTCTCATCCACAGGCAACCCGTTTTGGGCACGGGGAGGGGGGTGATAAATATGAGTAGCACAGCACAGCGGTTAATATGTATATTTATCCAGAAATTGATAAATATTAATTCTGCTGTTAAAAACAAATAAAGAAACAACGGTGTAGGAGAGTGGTTATTATGTGCAAACAGCGAAAAACTCTACATTTGTGCAGTGTGTCAAAAAAAATCTATTCTGATTCAAAGCTTGTGACATATAAACACGCACATCAACCCGATCACTTTATTTAGCGTTCATGTAAACAGTACATCCCGACTCATCAATCGGAATGAATTTAATCCGATTGAACCAAAAAGTGTGCATGTAAACGCCAGTGACACAAGAGCTCATGGAGATTTGCGAGATCAGACTAGAGAAGAAAAAGAAATGGAAGACAATCAACGTTGTCCACTGGTTCTCCTGCTGCGCGTTTTGTTTCACAGTGAAAAACAAAGTATGAAAAAGAAAATTTCGTGGCATTTTTGCGGCCGCCAAGTTTCAGCTATAGAAATATGCAGCATCTGGTAAGTGATGCTTGCTTGCTCTCATTGGCTAAAGTGGGTATCACGTCAGAAGCAGCCCGATCAAGAATCCTAAATATGAAACATCAAACATGTTAGCCAATAGAGGATTTTTCATTCAAAAATAGTTTCCGACAAGCCTCGAATCGGGCCACACCCCCAAACATTCAGTTAAAATTGTCTAGTGTGCAGCCAGCTTAAGCTGGGACAATCCGTTGAAGTTTACTTTACTTTGGAACATACATTCATGGATTTGTGCTGTGCCGCTGCCTGCAGTGTTTTCACACACTGATGAAACTTACGAGAAAAGTGTGAAATGTGACATCATATACTTCTGTAAATAAATACAATTTAAATTCACATCTCACACACTTTAATGCTCTTTGAATGGAACTTAAACACTCGTCTCGAACTGGAAAAATGGAGGAATATCCAGTGGTGTCCACTTCGTAGGGCACTTACGGTCGAATAGAACAAACAGCATACACGATAAGAGATACATACGAAACATGCAGAGCGGGGTGGGGGGTGGCAGCGTGAGGACCGGAGTTGGGAAACGCTGTCCTACCCATTTTGAATCTGAGTACACAGATGAAGAACTAACTGCGCATTATCTTTCCAACATGATTATGTAATGCAAGGAGTCATAAGCCTTTTTCAGAGGGGACTAGACAATTAGACCATCACAGACAATTTTAATCATGTGTCCAAATCTGCCATTCCTGTGTTTTTCTCACACAACCTCTGTAATAATTCCAGAGCAAATTACCTACCATTTTTCTGCAAACTCTGAGAAAACTAATCCCATCCGAATGTGAATATCTGTGATTGCAGACTTTTTTTTCTCATTACGAATTTCCTTGTGTGTTTTGGCCAATGTAAACTCCCGTAGATGTTCTTACTAACTGTTCCCACGGGGCATTTTGGATATGTTTGCCTCCCGGCAAAGAAATGAATACCGTAAATAAATAAAATCAAGAGCCAGATCATGTGAACTGTTAAGACTGGCTACTGTAATATCAGCATCAGGTAAGATGACTCACTTTCATTTCTGCACTCAATTACATTATGTTTTAAGTACCTTTATGAAAATTAAACATGTTTTTACTAAAAATGAATAAAAAATTAAATAGTTAAACTAAAGTAACCACAAGGTTTTGCTATACTAGCCGTAGCTTAACCATGGCATTTGTAGTAAACCTGTGGTTATGATGGTATCAGTCTAAATGACTACACTCTAAAAAATGCTGGGTTATTTTTTTTTAACCCATGCAAATGTTGGGTTCAGCCAACTGGGTAATTTTATTGGGTTATTTTTAATAGTTTTACACAGTTGCTGGGTTCTTTTTTTAACCCAAATGCTGGGCTCAACTTGTTGAGTCATTTTATTGGGTTATTTTTAATATTTTTTACCCATGTGCTGGGTAGTTTTTCTTTAACTAAGTTGCTGGGTCTTTTTCAATGCTGGGTTATTTTTTTCTACCCAACCGCTGAGTTAAGCCTCTCTCAGATGAAACAACCCAGCTGCTGAGTTACAGTCAGAGCGTGGGCTTTTTGAATCCTCTACAGGAGAGAGCAGTTCTCATCGCTGCCGGTTTGGTGCACTTCCACAGTGAAATAAAGGTTTGTACACATTTTTTCATTTATAAAGTCTTTACTGTGCTGTAAATTGTATTATTTTATGCAACACAACATAAGGACGAGATGCCAGTCAGCTGCGTCAGCAGCGATTGTTTTACAAGATGGAAATGCCTTCTGCCTTGCATAAAATAAATGGATTTTATTTGTTATTGTACTGAGTTTAATATTAAAGTATGTTCTCTAATGTCAGTATATGGGCAGGTCAGTCACCAGTGAAATGCGAGACCGTGGTCTGAAGTTCACAGTTACCCCTTCACCAGCTCAATGACACACCGGTCAAGAACTATAACGCTATTTCTGTAAAAAGCAATTACAGAAAACGGTTGAATACACTAAAATTAAAATGCTACTTTTAAATGTTACATTTTTTATGTCTAAAATGTTTGTTAAACAAGTTTAAATGCATGTAATATTGTAAACTATGCTGTATTCACCTAAATAAATTCAAATTGTCTTGCATTTTGTCCATGTGTTCTTGCTTAATAATAAATGTTCATCTTTTGATTATTGCTGTTGCCTCTAGTAATTCTGTGTGTTTGTTTTTGATAAGTTCCAGTCCATTTTAATTCAGCAATATAATCATTTTTAAACTAACCCAGCATGTTTGGTAAAAAAACAAAACAAAATAACCCAGCATGTGTTCTGTCCAATATTTACCCAGCACTGGGTTGCCAAATAACCCAAGTTGGGTTGTTTTTAACCCAGAATTTTTTAAAGTGTATATGCAATTCACACATACAGAGCACGTGATCTCTGCAACTCCCAGATGTACAAAACAGACCCTCCGAATTTTAGTCCCGTCCGAATTGGTATATGAAAAACACTGACGTTGGGTGCTAAGAATCGAAACTCAAACGTAGTTTAGAAAACTAATCCCGTCCGAATAGGGCTAGTGCAAGACAACCATTTGCGGTGAAAAAAGTATATTTTTTATTTATTTTAGAAAATGATTGATCGTTTCGCTAGATAAGACCCTTATTCCACGGTTGGGATTGTGTAGAGCCCTTTGAAGCTGCACTGAAACTGCAGTTTGGACCTTCAACCCATTGATCCCCATTTAAGTCCACTATATAGAAAAATCCTGGAATGTTTTCCTCAAAAACCTTAATTTCTTTATTCGACTGAAGACAGACATGAACATCTTGGATGACATTGGGGTGAGTAAATTATCAGGTAAATTTCATTCTGAATGAGCTAATCCTTTATTAATTATGAAATTCCCATAATAATTGTTTGTACACTCACCAAGGCTGCAAAACCAAAAGCAGTAAAACCAGGTTGTAACATATTATCACAAATTAAAATAACTGCTTTCTTTCTGAACATATTTTAAAATGTAATTTATTCCTGTGATCAAAGCTGAATTTTCAGCAGACGTCAGTGTAACATGGCCCTTCAGAAATAATTCTAATATGCTGATTTGATGTTGTGAAACATGTCTTATTAACACTAAAATCATAAGAAACTTGTATTAAAAAAACTAGACATTATTCGAAAATTCAAATGCAGCTGATCAGAGTGCTGAACTACAGGGTTTAATAACAGAGCTGCCGCTGATAGCCTAGAGTGGAGTGTGTGCGCTTAACTGCTGTGGCTAATGGCTAATGCATCCCTTGGAAATGTCTGTCAAATCACTGAAAATGTTATTTTATAAAGCAGCTCGTCTTTCATCTTGAGTCACCTGGAGGGGAGGATACGGTGAGTTCAGATGTGTGATACAGTTCTCTAATTAAACGGAAGCCGCATGTAGGAATATATCTGAGCTCCCGAAATACAGCGTGACGAAATTCACTGGAATATTTGCCTGGGATGGTAAATGTGGTTATTTCAGCGTGGATAGGCACAGATGTGAAAACCCAACATGTGTGTCAATCACCTCAAACACATCTTTTTTGTGCCGTTGTCTAAAGGGTAACGTGTGTAAGAGCGTTCAAATTTATAAAAGCTTTCACAGCACTTCAAAGCTCCCTGACCACTCTAACTGTCTGTTCCGATGTAATAGACAGATAAAGCCAACCCGCGCTCGGGACATTACGATTCAATTCGTGCGAGCGACCGAGCGGTCCCCGTTTCCAGCTTCAGTGTGAAAGAGAAGACAAAAGTGAGTCCAAATGTTAATGGCGAGCCACGTGTTTGGTACTGGCTCAAATCAAAATTGCTTATGAAACTTGCTCGTATCTCGAACGGATACGCGCCGAACGCCACATCTAGGCCCCTGTGACTATAAAGAGAGAATGTGCATATCAAAAAGCTTTCAGCAACCATGTGCTCTCTCAGGGGATGAGGGTTGAGAATGTATTATGAAAATTGAGAGGAATAAGAAAAGCAGTCTTACCTGATTCTGGATCACCTGTGGAAAGACAAAGTCAGAAGTACAAAGTCAGAGGCACCGTTCCAAAACTTGGTTAAAAGATTACAGATGCATAAAACACAAGTTCTGCTCATTCTTTTATCTAGTCACATTTTTGGTCCTTACAGAAAGCAAATCGCTAATATCTCGAGACTCGCAATGGATCCAATTGAGACTTGTTGAACTGGCTCGCATACTGATTTTTCACGAGAACATGAATAAGCTGGAGCTGTTATGGGGAAAGCACAGAGGAAAATAAATGGGTCGAGTTAAAAATAAAGAAATTAAGTCATAATGGATTATGAGGACTTATTCATCACACCAAAAATAAAAAATAAAACACATTTACAGTGCATAACATTATAAATAGTTCTGCCCAATGACAGAATGCCTACAGTATAAGTTCTTTTAGTGAACGCTGAAATCTCTCTAATTTACATACCACATTACTCACATTGAAAGAATTCATTTTGCTCTGTTTGCAAACTATGAATACAAAAGCAGCATATTTCCACTGGCAGCCAAAACGGCTGTAATACTGAGGAAACCAGCTAGTAGAGAGGGAGTCCAGGAAACCTCCCCGAGTAAAAAAATTCAATCGTTTTATGTCTTAATCAAACAGTTCAAGTGTATAACTAATATTTTATAAATTCAGAGGAAAAGTAGGTCTGCCTAAAATAATGATGTCTCCTCTTGTGCTCGGTGCACAGAAATGATATCAACCGGAACATCAAAAGAATTTGGCCAAAAGGAGACATACAGAACAAAATTACAAAAACATATAAACAGTGAAAGAGAAGTTGACTTTTAAAGTCTTGCACATTTGTGTTTTGCATGTTGGTCTTCAAAATCTATTTAAACTAAAATTCCAATATCATAATGTTTTTGTAATAGCTATTTGGGTAACAAATGAACACTGTACAACCACACTGACATGCATTCAAAACTACATGAGAATGATAGATTTAGCTGAAAAGTTGACAGGGTCAAAAACAAGAGCATCTGGTCAAGACTGACCGACATTATTCAAATTGTCACGTGTTTTATGTGTTGGTATGGTTTTGTTTTTGGTAACACTACTTAAAACCTTTATGCATAATGCATTACAAAATTAGTTTTAATGCATAAATAATGCCTTGTAATGCATGATCTCATTAATAAGTTTTAATATACTGCGTATCTATTAACTGTTATATCTTTAGAAAGTACAATGCATTTACACATAAACCTTCAAATATTATAATGCACGTTAACTTTGGTTACAACTATTTATGAACAGATATAATGCATTACAGCCTACCTTATGAATACATTTATAATGCATAATACATAGAGGCCTCAAGTAAAGTGTTAGCCAATAGTTTTTTCGTACGGTGGCATGCAAAAGTTTGGGAACTGCTCGCAGAATCTGTGAAAATGTGAACGATTTTAACAAAAATAAGAGAGATTATACAAAATTCATGTTATTTTCTATTTAGTACTGTCCTGAGTAAGATATTTTACATAAAAAGATGTTTACATATAGTCCACAAGACAATAATTCTTAATACTGTGTGTGGTTACCTGGTTTGTTTTGTTTTATTTTGTCATGGTTGTTCATGAGCTCCTTGTTTGTTCTGAACAGTTAAACTGAGAACTGTTTTTCAGAAAAATCCTCCAGGTCCTGCAGATTCTTCAATTTTCCAGCATCTTTTGCATATTTGAACCCTTACCAGCAGTGACTGTATGATTTTGAGATCAATCTTTTCACACTGAGGACAACTGAAGAACTCAAACACAACTATTAAAAAAGGTTCAAACATTCACTGATGCTCCAGAGGGAAACACGATGCATTAAGAGCTGGGGCGTGAAAACTTTTGAACAGGATGAAGATGTCCAAATTTTTCTTATTTTGTTGAAATAATGTTTTTTTTCCATTTCGTACTGCCCTTCGGAAGCAACAGAAGATACTTGCATGTTTCCCGGAAGACAAATTAACTACAATTTACCTTGACCTTCAAATTCAAAACGTTTTCTGAAGAACCGTGCTCAGCTGGGCTCATCATCCAGGTAACCACACACAATATAAAGAACCAAGTGCTCCAAACTTTTGAAGGGGGTTATTATAACAATTTCAGCTATTTTTTTGTCTTGTTAACTACATATAAACATCTTTTATGCAAAATATCTTACTCAGGACAGAACTAAATAACATGCATTTTGTATGATCTCTCTTATTTTGTTAAAATAATTCACATTTTCACAGATTCTGTAAACTTTCGCATGCAAAAATTCATAACAGATTATGTTCAAATTTTTCTCAAAATCCTCTAATCAGCTAAAGTACATTTCATACAGTATAAAGATATAATGTGGAAGTAGGGGTCGTGGGCGATTAAAATGTCTCCATTTGAAGAAATATCGTAGTATCATGCACAATCTATCAGTTGCAGCTCTGGCTCCTCTCTCTCAATATACTGTACAACACAACATGCATTCACATCAAATGTTAACTCAGCAGTAGAGTTAAACTCGCTTATTCGCAATACAAAAGTACATTATGTGCATGTCCTTTAAAGCTTTGCCAGTTAAACACTTTTTATTTGTGCGCTGTTCTAACATGCATTTTTTCTGAACGTGTAAACCTGAAACATGCACACAGTAAAAATCCTGTCAAAGCGCACCTGATTACTGGACTAAGTTATCTTTTGCATGTGATTGTGTAAAGAATGTCAAAAACACACAAGGTTTACATATAAACACATTTGGTTATGTCTAAAGTGAAAGTAAACAGTTGAGAGAAAAATGGATGTGTGCCTGTATATTAGATGCGTGCAGCTCTTAAAGAGACAACAGTCTAATACAGGGGTCACCAGACCCGGTCCTGGAGGGCCGGTGTCCCTGCACAGTTTAGCTCCAACCCTAATCAAACACACCTGAACCAGCCAATCAAGGTCTTACTAGGTATACTTGAAAACTCCAGGCAGGTGTGTTGAGGAAAGTTGGAGGTAAACTCTGCAGGACACCGGCCCTCCAGGAACAAGTTTGGTGACCCCTGGTTTAATAGTACTAAACATCCTGCGCTTGTTGTTAAAGGGTTAGTTGACCCAAAAATGAAAATACTGCCATTATTTACTCACTCTCACGTTGTCCCAAACAACATATTAATTTTTTTCTTGTGCTGAACACAAAAGAAGATATTTTGAAGAATGTGGGTAACCAAACAGATTGTCCCCATTGACTTTTTACAGAAGGAAACAAAATACTATGGATGCCACTGGGGACCGGAAATTTTTTGGTTACCCACATTTTTCAAAGTAACTTTTATGTTTAACAGAAGAAAGAAACTAATTCAGGCTTAAACACATTGAGAGTGAATAAATGATAACAGAATGTTCATTTTTGGGTAAACTATCCATTTAATGTTAATAAAACGACAAAAAAAAACAAAGAGAAAAAATAATCACTGACTGCTCTTGACTGAAGAACTCTAACACAGTTGCTTTAATAAGAATCAATGTATAATTTACACAGTGAAATATGTATAGTGTTTTATTTGTATATTGGATCATTCAATCTCACGAATGCTACTGCTAAATATGCCGACTGTACCTGAAAAATAAAGCACTGTTTGTTTTATTTGTATATTATGTATATGTTTAATGTGTATCTTTGTTCTTATTTTTTAATAAAGATTTTTATCTACTCCCACATTTTATTTTATATTTTGTTACCTTGTAAGACTTTAAAGAAATTAGTTTGGCTGTACTGCTCAGACAACTTGCAGCATACTAAAACCAGCATGACAAAGAATCATGCTAAAATCTTAAATCGTGATTATCCTGAGAAAAACTGTGATGTGATATTTTTTGCCATATTGCCCATATTGAAAAGTAACTTCAAATTGTATTTGTAATCTTTTTTGTAAACTTTTATCTATAAACAGCAAGGTCCCATTGTGACAACTAAAGTCATATTATGTAACAAAATGCAAAGAATAACATTTTTTGTGACAGCTAGCCTCCATCTCTCACACATGCAATCTTATACTGATTCCAGCAGAAAATGTCTGGCAGACACACAATCTCTCCATTCAATTCCATTCCATTTCATAAATAATAATAAAATAAAATAAAATAAATAAATAAATAAAATACAATCATTTTTGGATAATCATTATCTGGTATATTACTTGCCTTAAAATAAAATAATAATAAATAAATAAATAAATAAAACAAAATAAAAGTAGTTTTTGGATAATGACCATTCTCTGGCTTATTACCTGGAATAAAATAAAATAAAATAAAATAAAATAAAATCATTTTTGGATAACCATTATCTGGCTTATTACTTGGAATAAAAAAATAAAACAAAATAAAATCATTTTTGGATTACCATTATCAGGCTTATTACTTGGAATAAAATAAAATAGCAAAATAAAATAAAATAAAATAAAAAATACAATAATTTTTGGATAACCATTATCTGGCATATTACTTGCCTTAAAATAAAATAATAATAATAAAATAAAAAATAAAAAAATAAAACAAAATAAAAGTAGTTTTTGGATAATGACCATTCTCTGGCTTATTACTTGGAATAAAATAAAATAAAAAAAATAAATTAAAATAAAATAAAATAAAATAAAATAAAAAACAATAATTTTTGGATAACCATTATCTGGCATATTACTTGCCTTAAAATAAAATAATAATAATAAAAAGTAATAATAAAATAAAATAAAACAAAATAAAAGTAGTTTTTGGATAATGACCATTCTCTGGCTTATTACTTGGAATAAAATAAAATAAAATAAAATAAAATAAAATAAAATAAAATAAAATAAAATAAAATAAAATATCACTTTGTGCTTCTATCAGTGATTGCAGCAGTTCTCTCAGCAGGTCAGATGCCCTGTGGTTTGCTTAGACTCGCTTGCTGAGATTATATACCTCTACAGTAAATGATCACATTCGTAAGGCCTGGAAAAAATAATGTTCAGCACTGCTCGCTTCGTGTTCCTGTTGCTATACTAAAGGGGAATTCACGGGAGAGACAGACACAGAACTACATACCGTATCAAGGCTGCAAAAATGCCAAGATCAATGCTAATATACATTAAATAGTCTTTGAATAATGCGTTAAAGCTGTCTCAGTAAAGGCTGTTGCTAATGTATGTAATTGCAAACATGCTTTTAACAAATGTCACATTTTCCCTTCTCCATATGAGTGTCTGCCTCAGCTGGAGTCATGGGAAATGATGAATGTACTCACTCTCTAAGTCCAGCTGGCAACAACAGGCAAAGTGTTTCCAAGATTAGCTGTCGTAAAGAGAGCAGTCTTGTTGTTAAACAAGTACATTTGCCACCTGAAGCAGACATTCATCACTTAACAATTTGTGGGTAGTATGTGTCTTTACTAATATTATAATTAGGAAAGTGTAATCATATATAAGCAACACAAAATATATATTAAATAATACACAGTCAGGGATAACATACTGCCATAACCAGATGGCTATATATTAATAATAGCAATAATAAAAATAGTATTGCACCCTTCTCAATTCTTGAAGTTTGTAAACATTGTTAACACTGTATGAAATGATTTTGTTGTGGACTACAGCAGTGAACAGAGAGATTCTGGTGGGAAAATGGACAGAAATTGTGCCCCTTTTATTTCTTTGCCGTTCAAGGTTTCAATTATGCGATCTTCAGGTGTGAAGAAAGTATTTTTGAAATGTCACTAGGATGAAACAGTTCTGCAAAGAAGAGTGGGTCGCAAAAATCTTCTGCAGCGATGTGAAATGCTTAGACATAACTACAGGAACTGTTGCGGTTATTGCCACTTAATGGGAGTGTAACTAGTCTTTGACTCTAAAAATGCGATTTTTTTTTCCCCGCAGGGACATTGTTTGTTACATAACTTTAATAAATACATGAAATATGTTTCTAATTTTTTTGTAAGCATTTATAGGTTTTGGTTGAAAATCTGATGACATTTCATGTAAAACGATGCAAATAAACAGAAAATAACTCAAGGGAAAAACTGCTAATAATTTACATCCTGGGTATTCATAAACTGACATTTCACACTGTACTAGCATTGCACAATAGACTGGTACTAAAAAGGTATAGACCAATTCAGTGTTTACAAACAGTGATGATGTTTTTTGTGGGCGGAGCATTACAGTTTTTGAGGGAAGCATTTCAGGATTTTTCTCCATATAATGGACTTCATTGGTGCCCCGATTTTGAACTTCCAAAATGTAGTTTAAACGCAGCTTCAAAGGGCTCTAAATCATCCCAGCTGAGGAAGAAGTGTCTTATCTAGCGAAACGGTCGGTCATTTTTTTCAAAAAATAAAAAATTGTATACCTGAAGCACAAAAGCTCATGTAGCACAGGCTCTGGGATGCACGTCCACCATGCTACGAATTAGTGATGGGTCGTTCTAGAATGATTCGTTCATTTTGAACGAATCTTTAATGTGACTCGGGAAGAACGAGTCGTCTCGAGAGTGATTCGTTCAGTCGCACATGTGCAACATCCTATTAAGTTCTGTACTGGTTCACCTGTTCACCTGTTTCGAGTCATTGGGTTTTTCGAGTCATTTGTTCATCTTATGGGGCCGTCACATGATGAACGAACGACTCAAACCCGAAAACTTAGCTAATCATAGACTAAAGACCCAGGTAAACAATAAATTAACCTTTTCTGTTTCTTATAGCATTATAATTTTGTCTTGTTTGTAGTGTAATCAACGTTTGTGTAAGCAGTAGATGTGTTAGGGAAGTAACACGTAACATTTTATTTATATTTTGCTAAAACGAACAAAAAGATTTGTTCATTTTGCTGAACGAGACTTAAAGGTCCGAGTCGGTAAAATGATCTGAACTTCCCATCACTACTACACTGTAAAAAATAAAAAACACAATTTGTTGACTCAGCTTAAAATAATTTGTTACCCTGCTGCCTTAAAATTTTAAGTTCAGTCAACTAAAATAAGTTTAGTCAACTTGAAATGTTAAGTTGTACTAAGTAACAACTTAGATATTTGTGTTTGCTAAACTTAACAGATGGGTAAGTAACCCAGCTGCCTTAAAATTTTAAGTTGATTCAACTCAAATATCTAAGTTGTCACTTAGTATAATTTAACATTTCAAGTTGAATAAACTTTTTTTTTTTTTTTTGAGTTGACTGAACTTAAAATTTTAAGGCAGCCAGGTTACAAATTATTTTAAGTTGATTCACCAATTTTTTTTTTTTTACAGTGTACAAATCACAAAGTTCATCGTCTGTGTACTCCGGCTCAAAAAGGCAGAGTATATCAAAAAATTCCGTCTTATTTTCTCCTACAACTTCAGAATCGTCTGACATCGTTGTGCCTTTTTGTTTGTAAACAGCATTTGACTTGCACTTTCTTTCTTCTTACTAGATAAGACCCTTCTTTTTTGGCTGGGATCGTTTAGATCCCTTTGAAGCTGCATTTAAACTACATTTTGGAAGTTCAAAATCGGGGGACCAATGAAGTCCATTATATGGAGAAAAATACTGAAATGTTTTCCTCAAAAACCATAATTTCTTTACAACTGAAGACAGAAAGACATGAACATCTTGGATGACAAGAGGGCGAGTAAATCATTTGTGAATTGTTGTTCTGGAAGTGGACTTCTCCTTTAATATTAACTTCTTGTGTATTGAGCTAAAAGTCACACGGGGACATTTTTGCCCCCTTATTTTGAATTTTGGGGAATTCTAAATGGATTTTAATAAACTAAATAATGCATTGAAAGCAAGAATTCTAAATGTGCTCACGCAGTAGTCTAACATTTTGTTTGTTTTTTGTGATATACTCATGTACTAATGTCAAATTGCATATCGTTTAAACAACAATTACGATACTATCGTAGACGATATGTTTCACACACCCCTACTTGCATCTATGCTCTTATTATTAATAACAAAGATAAAGTAAAAAAAAAAAATGACTATATCATGATATAAAGTGTTATCGTGAAATAAAATTACTAATATTGCAAAATAAGATTCTGGTAATATTTTCCTAGCTCATGCCCTGAAATATAAGTCAAAAGAGTGTGCTTTATTCTGTGAACCTTTTCACCATCTGAGTTTGATGGGGCAATTAAGGTCAATAATAACAGTCCAATTTGGGTTTATCCTTTTAGCTAACTTACCAATGATGTAAAGATCTATACACAGAGCTGGGTAGTACCCAGGGGCAGCATTTTCATATGGCAGAGTATGACTGTCGCCATACCCTACCTAGCCGAGTCAGGTGTAGGGCCCTGTGAAATCCATTTTATTTTTTTCCAAATTCCGTTTTTTTCCATTTTAATTTTTCTGGATTCCATTTTTTTTCTGTTTTAATTTTTCTCAACTCCTTTCTAATGGTTAAATTAAATTTTATTAATCAAAGAGCATGTCTAATTAATTAAAATCATGAAATTTTCCCATCAATTTAATAAAGGTTTAAGAAAAATGACATGTTTAGGGCCCTATGAAACGTTTTATTTTTTTCTCACCATATGTGTTATTGTTATCAAATTCTGTGTTTTAGCATGTCTAATTATACTTAATTTATTAAAATTTATTCTTAAAATAGTTTTTTTTACCCTCAGAAATTCTGTATTGTGTATTTAAAATGTTCTGGTTGTTAAATAAAGGCATAAAACATTAATTTCATTTATCGTTTAATTATTAAAAATTAAGCAAACTTTGTTTTGGCAAACAAAGGGGAATTTACTATTAAAATGAAAACATGGAAGAAATGTTGTGTGATTATACCCTAAAAAATAATGTTTGTTTCACTGTAGTAGTAGTAATAGTAATAGTAGTAATATATATCTGGCACAATGTCTTCAAGTTAAACCGCACTTTTATTTTGACAGGTTGCCGTGTCTGCCTTTACATTTCTGTGTGTATATGATATAACGCTAGTTTTCCTAAAATGGAACAGTCAAATGCTCATGAAGTGACTCTCAGCAGATATTATTTACGTATTTATGTCCTCATTTAGTGAGACGACAGATGCTGAAATCACCATGAGTGCCAGGCGCGCTTCAGTGTTTGTAGTAAACAAAACCACTCATCTGCTCCATTCATTAAAACAGAGACACGCAGAATGTAATATATAATTTTGTGGCGTAATATTTACATATACTAGTCCATATTGCGGTTTGATTTAAATGTAATGACCTGCTTTTGATTAATTAATTCAAACTTTGACAAATTCCGTGTCATTCCGCGTTATTCAGTAAATTCCGTTTTTATGACTGGATTCCACGACTGGATTGATCACGGAAATCACGGGGCCCTACAGCTGGGCCGTGTAAAATTATCCAAACTTTATATCTCTATTACATTTTGTTATTATTATTTTAAATCTGTGCTATTGGTCATCTTTATGTCTGTTTGAGGGTTTTACAAATAAATAAATAACTGATGTTTGAATAAATACAGTTACTTTACTCAAGAAACACTACGTCTGTAAAGGCTAATGTTTTTGTGCATTTGAAGAGCGGAGAAGAGTTTGTTTTAGTTGTAGCCAATATATTTTTGCATGTTTTGATTATCCTCTGCATATAGCGCTTCATTGTTTATATCATGAGATTTTAACCAAGTGTATTAAACGACAACACCACTGCCATACACTGTAAAAAATAAAAAACACAATTTGTTGAGTCAGCTCAAAATAATTTGTTACCCTGCTGCCTTAAAATTTTAAGTTCAGTCAACTAAAATAAGTTTAGTCAACTTGAAATGTTAAGTTGTACTAAGTAACAACTTAGTTACAAATATTTGTGTTTGCTAAACTTAACAGATGGGTAAGTAACCCAGCTGCCTTAAAATTTTAAGTTGATTCAACTCAAATATCTAAGTTGTTACTTAGTATAATTTAACATTTCAAGTTGAATAAACTTTTTTTTGAGTTGACTGAACTTAAAATTAAGGCAGCCAGGTTACAAATTATTTTAAGTTGACTCAACAAATTGTTTTTTACAGTGTACCCTATGGTTTTGTGAAATGCCGCCACTGGTAGTAACTGATTACATGTAATCAGAAATACATAATCAGATTCCAAAAATGAAAGGGGTCATCGGATGCCCATTTTCCACAAATTGATATGATTCTTTAGGGTCTTAATGAAAAGTCTGCAATATACTTTGGCTAAAAATTCTCAATGGTTGTGTAAAACAACACCCTTTTTACCTTGTCAAAATGAGCTCTTCAAAAATCATCCCATTCTGAGGGACTGTTCCTTTAAATGCAGATGAGCTCTGCTCACCCCGCCCCTCTCGTCTCTCTGTGGAGTGACGTGCTGCTATGAGAGATTGTTTACTTTTAGCCGCATTTAGCGCATTTAGCGCGTTTAGCAGCGAAACTTGCTAATAGCATGTTATTAGGAAAGGTGATTGCAGAGATTCATAAAAAACCCTTATACTCACTTCTGCTGTAAGTGAAGCTGGATCACGAATGATTCGTGCGAACATAGACGGATATATGTAGATCTGGAAGCGCATTCCCTTCACAAACAAACGTAATCTACTGCATCTTCAGCGGCTCAGATGTCGGGAGTAAATGACGACCACTATGTTCATTATTACATCCAGCAACACAACACCTCAAGTGGGCCAGTGGGATTCAGGTAAAGTGGGCCGACCTTTAACCTTCAGTAATTATACCCAAATTCATGAAATAAACTAACATTCACTGGTTATTTTATAGTTGACATGTATAATTGTGTATAATGACATAAGAATGATCACATTTGCATGTTTACAGGTCTCAGGCACTGCTTATAGTCAGATGGCCTGCAGGTTTTTGTAATAAATGTTATTTTAAAATGATTTATTTCAATTTTGCATTTTTTGTGATTTAATTAATTATTAGCTTTTTATTAAACTCAGTTTAACCTGCAGTTCCTTTTACAATCCCCAGTTTGGTAAACCTTGACGTAATGTAATGCTCAATCCACTTCACGTCGTTAATCACAATGAATAATACATTGTATTTTTATAATCAAAATGGTAAAAGATTATGCTAATCAAATCAGTGTGATGAGTTTGGTCAAAAGCAATCTAAAAGGAACTTAAAAAGCAGTTTGCTTATATTACCTAAAATATGTAATGTAATGGATTATGTTAAAGGAGTCAAATGATGTGGTTTCTTCTTTTCCTTTGTCTTTGGAGTGTCACAAGCTGTTTGTACTAAAATATGTAATGAAGTGGATTACGTTACTAACGGACTTACGTTTGCATAACTGTTCTATGATTGCGCATCCACATGTTATACTGAAGGCTACACTATCAGTTCTTTCCTGAATGGACTTTTTGGGTGGACTATAAACGTAAAAATAAAATACATGTATTTATTTTCTCTCCACGTTTTCATTCAGCATTTTACATTCGTCTCTCAACCTCTAAAACGACTGCTTATACAGCACGCAGTTTTTCCGTGACCGTCTAAAGCATGTGAATATAAAGCATGCAATTAGGTGTCTGTTGCTAAGCATCTAGTTGTAACATTCTAACGTCGTATTCTAACAAAGGAGTATTAATACTAGTGCGAGACATACTTTTACCCATGCTTAAAAGCAAGGTTTAGAATGGCAATAACCCAAGGTTAAGCACTATGTATAAAACCCTATACTGCAGTATGCACATATACAAGTCTTTGCTCTTTAGATCATTCTCAAATTATGCTGAACAACATGATCATCGGGTTTTACATGAACTCCTGGAGTTCATGCAGTTTGAGCGCTGCTGTCTTCAGAGCAAAAAGGGGCATACTAAATAAATGAAGACTCGTGTTAATATTTTACTTCAGCTTTCACTCCAATTTTAATGCTGCTAATATAATTTGTAATGATATAAATCTGAATCATTTTCACTAGTGGTCTTGGACATCTGTTTAGTATACAGTTAAGCTATACATCTCTTCTGCTATGGTGGAAATCTTTTCAGAAGAATGGAAGCTATCTGAAAACTTTTAGCAGACGTTTCTGTCAATGTCAAAAACAGAAAGCTAAGGAAAAAAGCAAAAGAAGAGCTAAAGCCTAACCACTAGCTGACAAATGTGTTTATTTTCAAATAAAAGCTCTTCACGCCGCTGCCTGTCATGAGGGTGGGCGCAAGGCTCTCGCTGAAGGTGACATTTTGCTGTGCTGAATTAGAAATGTTTTGATTGAAGGGATGGGAGCTCAACATAAAGTATTCGGAGTTGAATCAAGGCACCATTACAGTGCAATGAATTCAGGCAAAGTAAACATCATTGGGACGTTGTTGCAACCATGACACATTACTGTTTACCAAAACATTTTCTTTCCAATTAGCAGCTTGCGTTCATTACTCTTGTTTTGGATGAATAGGCACATTGAATAAGGTTACGGCGGTATCGTGTAGGGAAGTTTCACAAGTGATGAAAGAAAAGCTGTGAAAAAAAAAAAAAGAAAAAAACACTTTCCATCTGTTCATGTTTCTGTTGTATAGACCTTTGATAGTGCTAGAGCCCCCCATCCCTTCGCTCCAAGACAAATGACTTGTTATTTGAGGACATCAATCTTTTCATTTATCAAAACGTATTAGTACATAATTCATTCCAGGAAAAATAATGTTGTGTGATAATGTACCTCATACCAAACATTATTAAGGGGGAAAGAAATTGTTATCTCAGTCTGTCTCAAATTGATATTGTTAAAAAGGAAAGCTATTTTGTTAGAGAATGCTATAAGTAATGTAAGTAAAATAAAATAAAATAAAATAAAATAGTTTTTGGACAATGACCATTATCTTGCTTATTACTCGCCTTAAAAAAATAAAATAAAATAAAAAATAAATTAAATTAAATAGAAAACAAAATAGAAAATTAAATTAAATTAAATTAAATAGTTTTTGGATAATGACTATTATCTGGCTTATTACTCACCTTAAAAAATAAAATAAAATAAAATAATAAAATAAAATAAAATAAAGATTGGATAATGACCATTATCTGGCTTATTACTATATAATAATTAATAATTATTATTATTAAATAAAATTAAAAAATAAAATTAAATTAAATTGAATTGAATTAAAAAATAAATTCAAATAAAACAACAAAAAAAGTTGTTTTTGGATAATGACCATTCTCTGGCTTATTACTTTAAATAAAATAAAATTAAATCAAATTAAATCAAATTAAATACAAAAAATAAAATTAAATAATAAAATTAAATTAAATTAAATAAAAAATAAAATAAAAAGTAACATAAAATTGAAAATAAAATAAATAAAGTAAAATTAAATTAAATTAAAAAATTAAATTAAATTAAATTAAATTACATTAATAAAATAGAATAATAAAATAAAATAAAATAAAATAAAAGTTGTTTTTGGATGATAACCATTCTCTGGCTTATTACTTGAAATAAAATAAAAGTAAAGTAAAGTAAAGTAAAGTAAAGTTAAGTTAAGTTAAGTTAAGTTTAATTAAAATTAAAATACATAAATAAAATAAAACTGAAAATAAAATCAAACTGAACTGAATTGAAAATAAATTCAAATAAAATAAAATAAAAGTTGTTTTTGGCTAATGACTATTCTCTGGCTTATTACTTGAAATTAAAAAAAAAATTATAAAATAAAATTATAAAATAAAATAATGTAACTGCCAATACTATGCAAATTGTCTAGAATATTAACTGTGGAACTTATCCTGTGATTGAATCACAATCTACTGACATATGTAATAACATCACAATTGTGATGGTGCTTTATTATTATTATTACTATTACTATTATTATTATTATTATTATTATTATTATTATTATTATTATTATTATTATTTCTGTAAGCTGCTAGAGTATTTCCAAACGCTTTGTGTTTGAGCAAAACATACTGTATCAGACCTGACATCCAAATTCCCTCCAGTTTTGTAGTCAATATGAGACCCCAGCAAATGTGACCAAAAAAAAGTCCCTTTTTTCTCCAACTGATCAATCTCTCCGCGTTTGATCTGCGAGCACAGCCAGAGGCCGAGCCGAGAAAAATGAGCCTGTATCCCTTCAGCGCCAATCGGAGCTGCATTCGTTTCTCTGTGTAGAGCTGCAGCTCAAAAGACAAAGGCTGGAACAAAGACGCGTGCCGGGTCATCTGCTGCTCTCGTTCCTAATTTCTGATTTATAGGCTTCTAGTGTTTTTTGTTCGCTTTAAATGGTTAAAGGTGCAACGTAAATAAAGTCAACTGAAGACTACTGTCCCGCATCCTTTCTAGTAATTAAGGTCACTCATTAGTACCTAATAATTAACAAGCCGGGTCGAATTCCCCCCACCCACACTGTAATTAAAAGTCTCTATTACACTTCAGAGCCCACAGGGGCAGTCTCCTCTTTCACTGCCGTCTCTTGTCTTGACCTCAACTGACTCTGGGGCCAAGGAAACGATATAATCCTTTGAAAAAAGAAAAGCTGTACAGTTCGTCTGAATAATATCAAGGACCTGACTGCGTTGAGGTCAAATTACTCCAGGTGGGCAGACAGCATGCTTTTGAGAGAAGCCTATACTGTCATCCAACTGTTCTGTTCTAAAACATATTAACCTGCCTGCATTTTAAGGCACAGTGTTCCAAAAGGTAGGCAGCATAATGACTCCGATTGTATATATTAAAATATTAAAATATATAAATTAAACATTTGTGTGCAATAAGCTTGTCAGTAGCTTAGCAACAAACTAACACTAAACTCTACCGGAATCAGTTGTGAGTCACGTCTCCAGAATGTTACTCGTGTGGCATGCTGAGTTGCTGCCTGTGCGGAGACTTCCAAGTCAGTCACTTAGGAGGATCCATTATGGTTAGGATGCTGCCTTGGAAGGAAGCTGTTTATGTAGGCATTAGGCAGCGAGGCAGCTCACTAGGTTTTTGGAACGGAGCCAATTGAATCCTTAAAAATCAGGAGAATAAACAAACACGATGCATTACAGCATGTTAGCGTTTGTTTGCAGTCTCCAGATTACAAACTCAAATAGTGAAAATAATCATAGCTGACTTGACTGGAAAGCTAGAGAAAAAATGCTTCATTAATATTCCAAATTAATGTAGTTTAAGCTTTGAAATTATACAACACCAGTATGATAATTAAGTTGTGAAATACCACACAGATCTGCAGAATTTTTTTTTATTCTAAAATGTATTTATACTATTCAAAAGTTTGAGATCAGTAATATGCTGATTTTTCTTATGCTCAAAAACGTGTCAAAAACACAGTAAAATGGTAATATTGTGATTCTCATCCTTCACATGATCATTCATAAATCACTCTAATATGCTGATTTGGTGCTCAAATCACATTTCTTCTTATTAAAAATGATTGAGCTGCTTAGTTTTCAGGATTCTTTGATAAATAGAAAGTTTAAAATTATAGCATTTATCTGAAACCGTAATTGGTAATTTTTTATCTATTTAAAGTAATATTAATGTGATTCTTTTTATATTCATAAGCTTGCAATTCAGTTTGATTCTGATTTTGTTTTGATTTGATTTAATATCGATTATTTTGGATATATATATATATCAGGTACAGTACATGGCAAATTTTCTTAAGGAAAAAAAATCAATTAATGCTGTAAAATATACATGAGAGTCAGTTTTTAATACAATACTATAATATCGGGGGTTAAAATGTTAAAATACAATACTATAACATCAGGGGTTAAAATGTTAAAAGGTTAAAATGAACCAATTTGTATACAAAAACTAAAATTACACTCAATTAAGTTTTTGTATTAATAATGTTACAATTACATAATTATATTTCTACTCCAAAACTTTTTTTTTGGGACAAATAAACATTGAAATGGTGGCAAACTCAGATTTATCCATACAAAGTAAACTGAAATTGTGTAAAAATTATAATGATGTTATATGGTGCATATATTTAGGGAAATGCTCCTCATTTTTCAAGCTGACTGAGTTTATGGTCACCAAATATATATATACATTTTTTTTTCTGAGATAATTGTGCAAGCTGTTATATTGATGTCTTTGCGTGGTTCAAACACTGATTGAGTGACTACATGAGACAGGATACAGATTTCAGCAAGTTGTACTCTTGCTTTTAACATACTTTTAGATGTTTATTCATGTTTATTTCATGCTGTAACTGGCAGTAAAGCAGAGATTATCAGTAGTTGTGTTTCCAATACCCTTCAAATTGCGCAAATTGCAAATAAGCCTAATGGAAATGTGCCAATATACTCCCATATATCGCAAAAAAGTTTTTACGCTCACACGAGCTTGTTTTTTAGGCAATTTGAATAAGGAATATTTCGCAAAACTGCAATGGAAATGGCCTTTTCGCATTTACAGGTCACCTTCCGTATGTAAAACTCCCATTAGCATTCCTTAAAGGGGTCATCGGATGCCCATTTTCCACAAGATCATATGATTCTTTAGGGTCTTAATGAAAAGTCTATAATATGCTTTGGTTAAAAATTCTCAATGGTTGTGTAAAACAGCACCCTTTTCACCTTGTCAAAATGAGCTCTGCAAAAATCATCCCATTCTGAGGGACTGTTCCTTTAAATGCAAATAAGCTCTGCTCGCCCCGCCCCTCTTCACTCTCTGCTGCTCTGAGAGATTGTTTACTTTTTAGCCGCATTTAGCGTGTTCGGCCGCAAAATTTGCTAGTTAGCACGCTGATAGGAAAGGTGATTGCAGAGATTCATAAAAAAAAACCCTTATACTCACTTCTGCTGTAGGTGAAGCTGGATCGCAAATGATTTGCGCAAACACAGACGGATATATGTAGATCGGGAGGTGAATTCCTTTCACAAACAAACGTAATCCACTGCATCTTCAGCGGCTCAGATGTCGGGAGTAAATGACGACCACTATATTCATTATTACATCCAGCAACACAACACCTCAATTGTTCAGTCGGAGATATTCTTGTCTAATTTACATCCCTGCTCCGGCATCAAAACAATGGAGGTCGGACTGTGACAGCAGATCTGAGGTAAGACGCTCATGTCAATCAACTATCGTGGGAGTGGCCTCTGTCGGTGTGACAGGCATCTGAGAATGGCTCGCTTTGAAAAAGGGGATATTATTTTTACACATTACATACACTGCCAACACACATTAATGTTCAAACAACATGAAAAAGTGAACTTTGCATCCGATGACCCCTTTAAAGGTGTCATCAGATAAAAAAATCACTTTTACATGTGGTTTGAACATTAATGTGTGTTGGCAACGACCCTAGAATGATAAAAATCACCCAGTGTTTTTTTGTTTTGTTTTGTTTTTGGTCATTTTGATAGTCCACTTTAGACATTCTACTAACTATAGGCAACTTTGCAACTACATGTCAACTATATGTCTACTAACTTTCAGAGTAGACTGTTACGTTAGGTTTAGGGTTAGTAGAATAAGCTGACATATACTTGCAAAGTTTCTCATAGTCAGTACAGTATGTTGTGGGCCCATCAGAGTAAAGTGTTAGAAGATATCAAGCAGACAGTCAACTAATACTCTAATGACTGCTAGTTGACATGTAGTTGAAAAGTTACTTGTTAGTAGAATGTCTTAAGTGAACTATCAAAAATCATTTTTGTAATCCCTATAAATCATTACCCCTTTCTCAAATCAAGCCATTCTCAGATTCAGGCCCCTCCCATGATTGTTGACTGACATGGCCATTTTAGCGTAGACCCGCCCTGAGTGAGCTGTAAACTGTCCGGATTGTTTCAATGCCGGAGCAGGAGTAGACAAGAATGTCTCCTAAGCAATTAAGGTATATTGTTGGATGTAATAACGAACGTAGTAGTCATCATTTACTCTCGACATCTGAAGACGAAGTGGATTACTTTTGCTTTTTGAAGGGAATGCGCCCCCCAATCTACCTAAATGTGTATATGTTCGTGCAAATCATTCGTGATCCAGCTTCACCTACAGAAGTAGTGAGTATAAGGGTTTTTTTTAATGAATCTTCGCAAATCATCTTTCTTAATAATGTGGCTAAATGTGGCTGAAGTTTACAGTCTCTCAGAGAACTGCTCGTCACCTCACAGAAGATAGGAGCAGGTGGGCAGAGCTCATTAGCATTTAAAGGGACATGCACCGAAATGGAACAGAGCATAAACCTACCAACATCCATCGCCATGACTTATTGCGAGACGAAAAATGACATTTTAGTCGCATAACATTGGTTAATGGAAATGCTGTCATTTCGCAACAGTTTTTATGTATATATTTTTTGTGTTTTTATGTGACGTTATCGCAAAAGTTTCGCAAATCACTAATGGAAACGCTTCTCATGAACTGAGGCGCTACAGCGATCTGTCACTCCACATTAAACAGAGCCAAAACAGCATTTATTGTTTGAATATTGTAATAAAATGAACAGAATCCGAAATCTGAGACTTTGTTTCATATTAAAAGTAACAAAAAACAAAGCTTATTGAATGGGAGGTGCACTACAATGTAACCAAAGACAGGCTTCTTGGGATTTAAAAATAAGAATCAATTTCTCGATTTCTGTTCATTTCTCTATTTATCTTCTGTAGCCTCTAAAGGGCAGTACTAAATGAAAAAAAAAAAAAAAAAATATTTAGGCAAAATAAGAAAAATGTACACATCTCCATTCTGTTCAAAAGTTTTCACCCCCAGCTCCTAATGCATGTTTTTTCCATCTGGTGCAACAGTGAGCGATATAACTTTCTGTAACAGTTGCATATGAGTCACTCAGTTGTCCTCAGTGTGAAAAGATGAATCTAAAAAAAAAAACCAAACAGTCATTGTTGGAAAGGGTTCAAATATATACAAAAACGCTGGGAAATCAAAGAATTTGTGGGACCTGAAGGATTTTTCTGAAGAACAGCAGGCCGTTTAACTGTTCAGGACAAACAAGGGACTCATGAACAACTACCACTAAACAAAAAAACACAGCTGTGGATCATTCAGATAACTACAGTATTAAAAATCAAGGGGGTGTAAACTTTTGAACCGGGACATTTTTATAAATTCTTGAGGACTATATGTCAACATCTTTTATGTAAAATAGCTTTTTCAGGTCAGTACTAAATAAACAATAACATGCATTTTGTATGATCCCTCTTATCTTGGTCAAATAATTAACATTTGTAATAATTCTGAAAGGGGGATGCAAACTTTTGACCTCAACTGTATATATATATATATATATATATATATATATATATATGCGTGTGTGTGTGTGTGTGTGTCAGTCACAAGGGACATTTTTGATATTTTGATGAAGACATACAGCCTCATATGAGCTTCATGAACCAATCATTAGCAAATCCTGCAATTAGCGAACCCTGCTTATCTCACACAGGCCTGTAATCACTTGAAGTAATTAAGATTGACAGGTCAGTAAGGAAATCAAGGAATCAAGCTGCCTTCTGTTATTGCTGCAGACAGCGAGTGTGCTCTGTCTAAATTTGTTAGATAAATATGCCTGACTGAAGTGTTTTTGCATTTCAAGCGGCAGCACGGTAGACTACTCTTATAAAAAATAATTGCAGTTTTAAAGCTTATCCTGACTACACTGCAATTCAGCGAACATGCAGATAAAAGAATGTGAAGTGTATAATAGATAGTGTAATGACAGTTATCAGCCGCCACAATGAGTCGCTTCAGCTGAAAGAAGAGGCAAGAAACATTTCAAACGGGTACATTATTTGCATTTCAAGTACACACCCGTAATAAAAAAACGGACATATTTAAAATAAAACACATTCAATCAGCAGCTTTCAATCAGAACTACTCATCTTTTCTTTTTTTTAAATAAGCCAAACAGCTAGAATGACAGCAGAGCTCTGGCTCTGTGCATTCTGGGTACGGCTTGTGACCGCACGACACCAGGACCAAAACAAACATGTGAGGGAGAGCGTAAGAGAGCGTTACCTGCTGCAGGAGTGGCCATCAGAGGAGCTGCTCCTGGGGCTGGGCCAGTGGACAGGACAGGGGTGAGGAGACGCACATGGAGAACACACAGATAGCAGAGAATGAAAGGGCACAGAAACCAACGGGACAAAGAAATGGAAGGAAAATAAGGGAGATTAAATGAGTTGTGGAAGCAAGGGTTAGGTACAAAAAAAAGGGGAGGGGGGATCGAAAAATAAAAGAAAAAGGAAACGGGAGAGGCCCCATACCTTGGCTCTTTAACGTCAGGTGCGCCAGACCTTGAAGGAAAAAACAGGAAAAAGGAAAAAAAGAAATAAGAGGGTCATAAAAAAGGCACGGGCGGAAACGAAAAGCATTGTCACAACGTTTGACTGCAGTTTGTGACAGACATCCTGAGGCAAACACGGATGCCAAATTTAAAGGAAACCAAAGGGGAGGGAAAAAAAGGAGGAAGGTAAAATAAACACACACTTCTTCGAGGGAGGGCAATAAGAGGTGTTGAGGGGGGGAAAAGAAAGGGAGGGAGGGAAGGGAAAGGGTGAGGAAAAAAGCATTTCAATCGGCGCAAGTGCCAAAAAGGCACTTGCTCGCAAAAAAAATGCTTTTTCTCCTAATGGAGCAAATATTTAGTGTTTGGCAGATAGCATTCCTTAGATCATACGCTTCTATGCTATAGCAGTTACACCCATAAATGTTGCATTCGAAAGCCACAGACTCATAAAATAGCAAAGAGAGATCAGAAAGCAGTGGGGAAACGTCTCATAAAAAGCAGCAGTGACCAAGATAAATTCTCCCAAGCGCACAGAGGCAACCCGTCCCAGACGGTCTATCGTCTTACTAACAGACAAAAGCCTGCGAGTTGATTTCAGCGCTGTAATAATGTATGCAGCTTGACAGCTCAATACCAATCAATTACACACACCGATGCGGGAGCCATTATCCGGCAGTTTGCGTTCTGTAATCACGATGCAGTGGTTGCTGTTTACTCCGACTAATGCGACCGAGAGTCGTAGAGAAACGCACAAGACAATCAGGAGGAATTGCTATGCAAATCCAGATGAGAGCCGACCGAAATTGAGGGGTCAGGCGTATGAGATGTTTGATCTTGTTCTGTTTTACACCAACCCGGAAAGCAAAAGCACACAAGCAAGATCAGACAAATAACACATCGGCTGGAAGCTTGGTGAAAATCCACATTAACTCCATTTACGCTTTCACGCGCTTACTCCACGTTGTGAGGAATATGATTACCTTCAGGAACGCCGTGCATTAGCTGTGAACGCTCTCTGGTGAACTGAACCGCATTCAAGGCGATATTTAATTGAAAAGGGGGAATGTTTCCTTCAAATTCCGAATGCACCTCCAAGGAGCCGCGTGGCAAAAACAATCCCGGATTTAAAGAGGCCGGGCCTGCTTGGAGCTCTCATCGCCTATGCATTTCATTTCCGTGAAACAAAGAAATATTATTATTATAGAGAGCAGAGTTATAGGGCCATTGTTCTCTCTGATGTTCCTGTGTGATTCCTTGACAATTACCACAGTAGCGTCACTTGCCCTGCTACTTCTATGCTGCACTCTATTAGGGAGATAACGTGGCTGTAGAATAGATCATTGTAACTGGGAGTTACTAGTTATTGTGCAGCCAACGCCATAAAAAAAATATCACAAATGAAGGGAGCGGAACGATAAAAACGGTTTGGTTTTCGAGAACAGAACAAGAGCTGCAACTCGGGAAGAATTACATTATGCGAAATGGCAAGGGATACGGTAAACAATGATACGGAGACGATATCTAAGGAAGGCACAATGGCAGTATCTGAACAATGTGTGAGACTTGCGTAAGTGAAGAACAAGCAACAGCCTTCGGATATTGTTTTTTCTCATTTAAATATTCAAATATATAATGTAACGTTTCAAAGTCGTATTGTATTATAATTTTAATATTCCCCTTTGCTCATTTAAATATCCAAATATATAATATGACTACTCAAAATCATTGGGTGGGCGATATGACCAAAATCTTATGTGAGGATATGAGTATTTTTATTTCACTGTAACGATATATGTCACAATATAGTTACTTTTGTTTTAAATAAAGTCTTTATGATAAAAAAAAAATAGAGATGCACCAATCAAGCGGCCAGGGAATGGAATTTGTCGGTTTTCGCATTATCGCCCCCGGATCAGTGACCTCCCGGTAAGTCTGTATCAACATGATTGCAATGTGACACTGATTTTATACAATAGTAGTTCAATAAATGTTGGTAAGATTTCAAAATGAAGTGACTTCCATTTTAGACACAATATTGACTCTTTTTTTTCTCAATTTCACTGATGAAAATAGTTCTAATCAACATAGCGGTGTTTCGTTACTGAATGAATCCACGATTTTGAACGAATCAAGTGAGTAAATGACTCAGAAACCTATTCATAAAAGATATTCACTTGAATCATTTCTGAATGAATCTGCCATTTGAACGAATCAGTTGAATGAATCACTAAATGACTCTCAGTCATTTGCCACCACCTACTGGTGGTTTGGTTTCATATTTAAAAGTATCATTGCATTTTTCCCAACATTTCTTTTTTGTACATTTAATTTTTTTTTAAAACATTAATCTTATAAAATTATTTATGCATTTAAAATATTGCAGTGCAAATACATTTATAGAGAATATCTGTACTGTAATGTTTAATGCATTTTTATTTTATTTTTATTTTTTTGCATTGAAAAAAAGGATAGTTTTTGGTTTGTATATGCTGTCAATTATAGTTCTTAGAAAGACAATCAGAATTTGTAAAAATCTGTATCAGCAGATCATACTTACAAAAAAAATCAGAAATCGGAATCGGCCAAGAAAACTGCAATCGGTGCATCTCAAAAAGAAAAACTGATATCGCCCACCCCTATACTATATTATATTATATTATATTATATTATATTATATTATATTATATTATTAGCCTAATTTAAGAATTTAAATATATAATATGACTATTTCTACCTGGTCTCATAGTAAAAACATACCTGGGGGCACTTTTTTCGCAAGACGTGAAATACGTACCAATAAGTACATATTAGTGCCATTTTCAAAATAAATGAACACCTGACACCTTTTTATTTCTTTTCGTTATTTCGTTTAATAAAGCGTATTTTTCACACAATTACTTAAAGAATATTATGTTATGACTTCAAAACCTTTTTAATATGCTGGAAGATGTGAAAACGGATGCTTTTGAATGTTAGCATCACATATCCAGCTTCATATCTATGGGTTTTCATAGACGGTAGGTTTGTTCGTAGCTCATGCAATACTGAGATTTATTTCAGATGTGAAGAGCTCCGGTACGAATCCCGTGTAACTACAGTTCAACAAAACAGTTCAAGCTTGTGTCAACAAATGTGTTTTTATATCAGTTTTGCATTTGTTAACACTATCGGGTAGTTTCAGGGTTGGGTTTGGTGTAGGGCATATTTACAACACGACAGAGCATTAACTTTTGGCGACAGTCCCCAGATATTTGAACTTTGAACCGCAGCAATGCATACCTGAAGCAACGTAATAAAAACAGCAATAAGTACCTATATCAACATAATAAAAACGTGCCAGGGTTCATGTACTAAACCAGTGTTTTAGCGCCACTCAGTGGACATTTCTCTTTGAAACTGCCACGAAACATGCAGTAAAGTACGTAAAAACTGTGTTTCAGAAAAGTACCCAGAGGTACATATTTTTATGAGACTGGGTTGGACTATTTAAAAATCATATAAAGTATAGCATATTTAATTTAAAAAGTAACTATGCAGTATTTCATACTATAGCTGCTCAAAAAAGGATATTTTGTGCGAAGCTAAATTTTAAAAATGAACATTACATGCTAACATCCATAATGTGATATAAAAAGTTCAATGTTTAAAAAATAATTTCAGAAAATGGCTGGCATGAAGTACTTTTTTCCTGACATGTGCTGCAGTGTGACATGCTGTATTAAATCTAAAACCATTTGAAACCACATTTTGCTCATTCTTTTATAATTATAATTGTTATTCATGCAGCTTTTATGAGCTCAAATTAATTGAGAGGGTACGTGGACTATTAGTACATTTAAAAAATTCATTTGTCACGCCGCATAACCATTTCGCAAAAGAAAAAGGAGGTGATAATGAAAAACTTGAAATGGCAACCAGCACCTAAAATACACCCTGTCCTTTAAACACTATAATATAAATTTGAAATAGAAAATCCTTTGTTTACGTGTAAATATTTGTACCTTCTGAAGTTAATAATGCGCCACTTCAGACGTCTAAATGCAAAGTTCATAATAAAGCAACTGAATTCATTTTAATCCTATTTAATCCAAACATTTTCAAAACAATAAGACAAACTGAGCTTAATAAAGGTTTATAAACCTCAAACATGAACATAAATGAAGCAAACCATTGCCAAAAGCAAACCTTTATCCATCTCTATATATAGCATCTTGCAATCCATCTTTCCTCTCCATCTACTCTTTCACTCATCCATCAAAAACTGCAACCCTATCGTTCTCCGCGTGTCTGGATCCAGTAGTTATCTAGTCTGGTGAAGTGACACCTCACGTTACAATGCCCATACACTAAAAGGCGTCGCCTTTGAAGATGATACATCATTGATGTGCCTCTCACACTTTTAGACACATAAAGAGAACCTCTTTTATTTTTAAATGACCCCACATCCACACTTTCTCCTGCATGTGTTTTAGCAGTTTCCCGCCACCTGAAATGGTGTTTCTTTGCCTCATTCATTCTAATTTCAGTCACAAAAGCCTATAAAAATGTCTGTCCCACGATTCCATCCGTCACTAGTCACATCTCAGCTGTCACATCTGTTTCGTCTAACAGTTTATGCCACAGTGACTTCTCAAATTTGAAAAATGAAGATGAAATTACCTACAAACTGGCACATAATGGAGTACAGCGCGAAAGCCAACTGCATCAACAGATAGCGAGGGAGCACACAACCACCCGGGAATTAAAAAGCAACACACACCTTGTTAACAAATATTTAAACAACGATCGGCACAGCGCAAAAAAAAAAAGGTTGCGAGTCGCTCTACTGTGAAATGGAGGCATTTAGACTGTGTTTACATTCATATTTCTTGCTCAACAGCCTTAACTAAAAGGAACAAGCACACAGTCTGGAATAATTATTAAATATTAATTGATTTCGGGCTCTTATTTCTATCACGTTTTAAAGCAAAGATTCACATATAATACACTCACCACCTTGTTGTCCAAGATGTTCATGTCTTTCTTTCTTCAGTCGTAAAGAAATTATGTTTTTTGAGGAAAACATTTCAGCGTTTTTCTCCATATAATGGACTGCTATGGTGCCCCGGTTTTGCACTTTTAAAATGCAGTTTAAAGAAGGGTCTTATCTAGCGTAACGATTGGTTATTTTCATAAAAATAATACGATTTAAATACTTTTTAAATGTCAAATGCTCGTCTCTGCCTGGAATGTTTTTTTTTTTTCCAGTTCATGACAGGTAGGGTATGTCGAAGAACTCCTATGTCTGGGAGTTTTTACCTAAAATTACTGTTTTACCTTTTTTTGTTAAGGGTGTTTGATCTTCTTTGCATGTTCACTTTGTAAAGACTGGGTTGGTACTTCTGCAGCGATGCAGAAAAAGATTTTTGAAGTTGAGAGAGAAAATACGATTTGAGTTTTTCAACATATCCTAACTGTCTTGAGGCAGAATAGAGAGTTCAGGGAAAGCAAGGCAAGATTTAGCATTTTTTTAATGAACATAACCGATTGTTTCGCTAGATAAGACCCTTCTTCCTTGGCTGGGATTGTTTACAACCACATTTGGGATCGTTTGAAGACTCATTTAAACTACATTTTGTAAGTTCAAAATCGGGGCACCATAGAAGTCCATTATATGGAGAAAAATGCTGAAATGTTTTCCTCAAAAAACAATTTCTTTACGACTGAGGAAAGAAAGACATGATCTTGGATGACAAGGGGGTGAGTACATTGTATATGAAGCTTTGTTTTGGAAGTGGACTTCTCCTTTAAGGAATTTTTTCCTTTCCAGTAAGTCATTCAGTCAGTTTCACTCGCGCTCTTCAGTTTGTAAAAGGGAGGCGATTTATTCAGCTAATTTAACTGAGAGATACAAAGACGGACAGTAATGGCTCACGGAGAAGTCTCACTTTGCTCCCAGCGATGCACATTTGAATACGAAACAGGTACCTACGGACAGAGCAGCGTTAGCCTTGAGGTGTTGGTATTTTAAAAACTAGCGTATGCTTCATGTAAACATTTATTTTCAGAGAATGCAAATGCAAGGCGTCACTGCCACAGCGCTGTCTGACGTGGAGAGGCCTGCTGCGGACGTCTGCATTGAAATGCGGTGGCCCATCTGCGTTGGCATAGCAACAGGCTCCCGTGTCTCCCTTAGTATGACGTTGCCGGTGCAACTAACCCACTCCCTTCCTCTTCTTTCTGTCTGCCTGCTTCTCTCTCTCGCATTTCTTTTCTTGTTCCTGCTCTGTTATCATGGCCGTTCACCTCCACCTGTCTGGCTTAATCTGGATGAAAGTGGTTTTCGAGAGTTCAATTTGTTTAAATGGGTCAATAACATGGCCATAAAAGTGTTTGCCTCACAAATAGGTTTCTGGAAGAGAGGAGATATTTTGTTTTAAATGGCGAGTATTGAACTGCATGCTGGAATCATAAAAAACAAGCAAATGAAATTAAATAAATAATTCATGGCAGGCAAATCAAAAGAGCTTGTTTAGGTTAACGCTTTTCCATTACAAGGACTGTTTTGGCCCATAAAACGCATACTGCGAAATGTATGGGCTGATCTAATATGCATGTCTTGGTGGATATAGTACATTTCATGACAATCAACTTGAAATATCATATGCGGTTTCATAACATTCATCCAAACAGAAAAAGTAATTACGGGATTTACTCCACATAATTCCATCCTCACATTTTGGCCTATCCCTACGTTGCTGTGGAAACAAGACAAAATGATGCTTGCTAGCTTATTGAACTCTATGGAAGTCAGTTTCTGCCGCATCAAAAAAACAAACATAAAATCAGCACACAAGTTTTTCGAAAAAATGCAGAGAGCTCTAACATCAATTATTTAATTTTGACTTTAATTATTTTAAGATATTTTTAGAGATACCCCAATTTGGAAACTCTGACATTGCATTTAAAAAAAAAAAAAAAAAAACATTATTTTTGAGCTGGTATCTAGGTCTAGTTTATCTTAAAGGGATAATTCACCCAAAAATAAAAATTCTGTCATTAATTACTCACTCTCATGTCGTTCCAAACCCGTAAGACCTTTGTTCATTTTTGGAACACAAATTAAATTTATCAAATCCGAGAGCACCCTGCATAGATGAAACTAAATGGTTTAAGGCCCAGAAAGGTAGTAAGGATATTGTTAAAATAGTCATTGTGACATCAGTGGTTCGACCTTCATTTTTATGAAGCTACAAGAATACTTTTTTGTTATTTTTGTTTTCTTTGTGGACCACAGTTATTATTGTAACTTCATAACATTATGGTTCAACCACTGATGTCACTGATGACTATTTTAACATTGTCCTTACTACCTTTCTGGGCCTTGAACGTGTCAGTTGTGTCGCTGTCTATGCAGAAAGCTCTCAAATTTCATCAAAAATATCTTCATTTTTGATCTGAAGATGAAAGAAGGTCTTACGGGTTTGGAACGACATGAGGATGAATAATTAATGACAGATTTTTCATTTTGGGATTAACTTTCCCTTTAAATGTACAATCTCCGAAACCATCTCAAAATAATGAAATATCCTCAAATAAATGTAAATCAAGATTTAGCTCTCATTTCAAAATACAACTTTTAAAACATTTATTTTGAAATTAAACAACGATAAAGAATACAAACTCTAAATGATTAGAAACTCGTCTCGTTATTTTGAAATATCTCATTGTTTTAAGATTATTATTTTGAGAGAACACCATTACTTTTAGATATCATTATTTTGAGACACTTTAAGAGATATTATTTAATAGATATATTATTTAAAGGCTACAAATAGTGTTAATTTCATTAAAGGGGTCATCGGGTGCCCATTTTCCACAAGTTGATATGATTCTTTAGGGTCTTAATGAAAAATCTATAACATACTTTGGTTAAAAATTCTTAATGGTACTGTAAAACAACACCATTTTTACCTTGCCAAAATCAGCTCAAAATATTGTGGACTGCTGTACACGCCTCTACTACGCAAGCTTTTTTTAATGTGTGGTTGCCAGATATCAAGATTTCAAATCCTCAAATCAGAGCTTTTCATTTAAAACGATACATTTTCTGCCCATTGTTTTGCATAATTTTTATGGTCTGGCAACCGTGTGCTCTCACTTCGCTGTGGAAGCGCGGACGATGATCTGAAAACATAGACAAACAAGTAAGCTGGAGTTTAGTGACCTCAATGTAAGATGTTCAGCTTAAATGAACATAAACATTTGCGATTGTAGTTGCTGAATGAATGCATTTAAACAACACTGTTGTTTAAATACAGAAACATCATTGAAATTTAGAATTATTGGAATTACTATAAGGAATTTCACTGTTACAATTTTTGTTTGTTCATTCGTTTTACCAGTTTTTACAATGTAGACAGAGAGGGTGCATAAGTCTTTGATATTAATTTATATAATAAATAGCCTATAATAAATCAGTACAATAGATGAGATAAAATAAACAATGTGTGAGACCACCTACTATTGATTTGTGCGTATAGGTGAAAGCACAAAAAAATAAATGTCTTTAAGCAAAAATCATTTTTTAATCAGTTTAACTATTATACAGTATGACAAAAGTGTGACTAAGATTTCACCAAGCTAAAATGCTCAGAAATTTAGCAGACTAAAGCTTGTTTAGACAAAAACAGGACAAGGCTGACTAAATATGTGACCCTGGACCACAAAACCAGTTTTAAGCAGCAAGAGTAAATTTGTAGCAATAGCCAAAAATACACTGTATAGGTCTAAATTAGCAATTTTTCTTTTTATGCCAAAAATCATTAGGTTATAAAGTAAAGATCATGTTCCATGAAGATATTTTGTAAATTTACTTTTTAAAGTAAAAAGAACTTTGGATAACTTTAAAGGCAATTTTCTCACTATTTTGATTTTTTTGCACCCTCAGATACTGATTTTCAGTGTCTCAGCCAAATATTTCCCTATCCTAACAAATTTCCAAAAATGGACCCTTATGACTGGTTTTGTGGTCCAGGGTCATATACAGTATGATAACTAAAAAGTACATTTGACCCAGGACCAAGACTAAGACTAATTTAAAAGACTAATACTAAATTAAAATATGGCTGACAAAATGAACACTAGCTACTCAGTAATTTGACTTTTGACATCTTAAAATATCAAATTGCTATGTAATAATTTCTAAAGCAACTTAAAACAATCAGATGTTATCTTAAAAAATGTAAATCGAGAGACCATGTCATTTTCATTTTATCTTGAAAAGATGAGATTTCAAAATAATCAGATGCAGCACTAACTCAAAATAACTAGATATTATCTCAAATAACACCGTGTGAAATAATGACCTGTGTGCTGGATTTTTTTATTTGATGTGGCAGAAACACAAACGCAGTGCGGTAGAGCAGAGCATTATTGCCACACAAGATCACAAACATTTTAAAAAAGAAAAAAAATCACATTCTGCCTCCATCTGTGAACGCTAAGAATTCTCAGGCAGCAAGCGACTGTCAGAGTCTCATAAGCTACTGGTGACAAGATGCTTTGCAAATTCTCAGTATATAAAACTCTGAGCCATAACGGATTCTCTATCTACTGCATATCAAAACCTGATCTCTGATTAGCTCCTGCACGACAGTGAATGAGAAACTTCTGAATATGCGGAGAGGGGATTAGTTTGAAACTCCTGGAGGCTTTCCTTCAGATGGAGGATTATATCAAGGTCACTGAGGTACTGGGAGGATTGGGCATGAAGGTGCCAGCTGTACCCGCTCTTCTGACGTCCTCACATGCCTCCGCTCTCACGGGCAGCTGACGGTCATGGTCGCTGCGGTCAAGCCCGCTCTGCATTACCCAACTGGAGCACAAGTTGGATGCGGAAGAGCTGAGCTGTGGATTACGCTCCGGCACTCGAGACTGGCACCGAGCAGCAGTGACATAAGAGCTTTTCCTCTAAGGATGGAGGCAGAGGTAATGATAAGGCTGTAAACATCCTGAAGCTGACGGTATGCATGAGAGCACAGACGGCTAACAGAGGCATCTCAACATCCCAAAACATGCTCACCGTCAAATCATATGACCCTCGACACGAAGTAACAAGTGTAAATGTGAGTAAAGCACGGCATACTGCAGGGATGTAGAGATTTGTTTGCAACCCTGGGTAAACATAATCCTAGGTTATCTATTGAATTCTCACTGCTCTTTCTCTACCCTGGGCTAGTAATTAATTCTGGGTAGTCGTGTTTCAAAATTTCACACTGTACATTTGTAAACACTGTTATTTGTATATTAACTCTTTTTTTTTTTTTTTTTTTTGCATACACAATGCATATTTATGAGGTCAGCAACATTGACTGGACAAAAACAGCTTATTTTGGCAGTTCTAAGCCTCTGAAATGCATCAAAGCAGATGCTGAAAATTAAACAGCAAAAAAACAAATATTGAAATTAAACAGCATTTCTGCACTGTACAAAGTGCATTAATACTTAATGAGATGTTTGTTTAGTTGGTAAGACTTTACAAGAAGGTTTAATTCATTAACACTAGTTAATGCCTTTGGTATCATGAACTAATAAAGTATTTTTTGACAGCATTTATTAATCTAGGTTAATATTCATTTATAAATACAAGTGGCATTTTTCAGTGTTAATTCATGTTTAGTTGCAATACATGAACAAATTATCATTTAGACATGAAACGCTACATATTAATATGTAAAAATGAGAAATTATCCTACGCTACCATTAAAAAGGAGATTTTTTTAAAGTCTCTTATTTTTATCAAAATCAAATTTATTTAATCAAAAATACAGTTTTATGCTAAATTTTGGAAACCCCTTGCAGAATCTGTGAAAATGTGAATAACAAAATACAAGAGATCATATGAAATGCATGTTATTTTTTATTTAGTACCATCCTGAGTAAGATATTTTACATAAAAGAGGTTTACATGTAGTCCACAAGACAACAAAATTGCTAAAATTATTAAAATAACCCCCTGCAAAAGTTTGGGAACCCTTGGTTCTTAATACTGTGTGTGGTTACCCTGATGATCAATGACTATAATCAATGTAATGGTTGTTCATGAGTCCCTTGTTTGTTCTGAACAGTTAAACTGAGCACTGTTCTTCAGAAAAATCCTCCAGGTCCTGCAGATTCTTTAGTTTTCCAGCATCTTTTGCATATTTGAAGCCTTTCCAGCAGTGACTATGATTTTGACATCCATCTTTTCACACCGAAAAGGGGGAAAAAAAGGTTCAAACATTCACTGATGCGTTATGAACCAAGGGGTGAAAACTTTTTGAATTTGAAGATCAAGGTAAATTGTACTTAATTTGTCTTCTGGGAAACATGCAGGTATCTTCTGTAGCTTCTCAAGGGCAGTAGTAAATAAAAACAAAAAAAGATATTTCAACAAAATAAAAACAATTTGGACATCTTTCATCCTTTTCAAAAGTTTTCACCCCCAGCTCTTCGTGCATCGTGTTTCCTTCTAAAGCATCAGTGAATGTTTGAACCTTTTTTAATAGTTGTGTTTGAGTCCCTCAGTTGTCCACAGTGTGAAAAGATTGATCTCAAAATCATACAGTCACTGCTGCAAAAGGGACCTAGATGATTTTTCTGAAGAACAGTGCTTAGTTAACTGCTCAGAGCAAACAAGGGACTCATGAACAACCATTACAAAATAATAAAACAGTCGTAGATCATCCAGGTAACCACACACAGTATCTTTTATGTAAAATATCTTACTCAGGTCAGTACTAAATAAAAAATAACATGCATTTTGTATGATCTCTCTTATTTTAGTAAAATTATTCACATTTTCACAGATTCTGCAAGGGGTTCCCAAACTTTCGCATAAAACTGTAAAATTGAAATATTATTACAACTAAAAATTTCACTACAATTTAAAGTTGTCTATTTTAAAGCAATTTATTTCTGTGATGGCAAAGAATTTTCAGCAGCCATTACTCCAGTCTTTAGCATCACTGATCCTTCAGAAATCATTCTAATATACTGATTTAGTGCTCATTAAACATGTATTATTATTATTATTATTATTCAAGAATCTTTAGTCAATAGAACAGCATTTATGTGAAACCGAACATTGCAAATGTTTTGCTGTCAAATTAAAGAGAGAGTTCACCCAAAAATTTTAATTTTGTCATTAATTACTCACACTCATGTCATTCCAAACCTGTAAGACCTTCGTTCATCTTTGGAACACAAATTAAGATATTTTTGATGAAATACAAAAGCTTTTTGACCCTGCATAGACAGCAACGCAACTGACACGTTCATGGCCCAGAAAGCTAGCAAGGACATTATTAAGTTAGTTCATGTGACATCAGAAATTCAACTTTAATTTTATGAAGCTACAAGAATACTTTGTGTGTGCAAAGAAAACAAAAATACCAACTTTACTCTACAATTTCTTCTCTTTTGTGTCTTGCCTTGAACATGGTAGTTGCGCTGCTGTCTACGGAAGGTCAGAGATTTCATCAAAAATATCATAATTTGTGTTCTGAAGATGAATTAAGGTCTTACGGGTTTGGAACAACATGAGGGTGAGTAATTACTGACATAATTTTCATTTTTGGGTGAACTCTCTCTTTAATTTGACAGCAAAACTTTTGCAATGTTCAGTTTCAATGTATCAATTTAATGTATTCTTTGTTATAATAAAGCATTTCAACTTAGCTGTCGTTTTGAGCTAATATGAAAATATGATGATGATTTGAACCAGAAACCCCTGCTAAAATGTTTTAAGATCTAAATATAAACTAAGCTTGAATACTTCCTAACAACCCTACCCAGCGATTTTTTCTGTATTATAATTTTCAGTCCTCCAACTAGACAAACCACAAACTGACAAGAACCATCTCGGAAATCTGTGCAGATGGTGGCACGGCTGAGGCATCTGACCTAACACAAAAACACATTTTCTCATATCTGCTTTCTGCCGCAACACCTCCATCTTCCTGTGACCAGCCAAACACGAACAGGCCCATCTACAAACACTCACTGGATCTCCATGTGACAGAATTTTAATGCGTACACACACAATCTGATGGGACACCTAAATCGAGCTCTTCAGATGTCACACTGCATTCCAAAGAAGGTGACGAAAAAAAGCAGAGCAGTTGCGAGTTTGCTTGAATGAGTGTCATCTTTGTTTTCATGCGTTCTGCACTGGAAACAAAGTGCTGACACTGTGTGAAAGCTTTAATCCAATAAAGACACAAGCACTTGCTTTATATGGCACATCCCTGTCCAATTCTTGCCATTTGATGTCCGCGTAGTCCTAGCGCTTGAGCTCTTCACAAGGGAAACGGAGGATGATTAAAAGTCTAAGCTAAAAGCACATGTTGTAAAAGAAGTCCTCTGTCATCCACTAGTGTCACTGTGGCCTTTAAGATAACCTTCTTCTGTTGAAAAACGAACACAATACAGACGCCAATGATCACAGGCCTTCAATAACATCATTGAGTGTACATTTTAAATAGAGCAGACCTTTTCACAATAGACTTCTCATTTTTCAAGCCCTCAGACTTGCGCCGCTATTATATGGCCGCTTTTTCGCTACTTCGTTCTTGCTATTTTAATTTGAATGAAAAACCCTGACTTTCTTCAGTGTATCTGTTAACAGTGTTTTAACATCCACTGAATAATGCACTACATCATCATTTTCAAGCCCAGACATCGCATCAGCTCCGAGGCACAATATCATACATTTTAAATAACCAGGCATCATGGATCTCCTCGATCAGAGAGACATTTTTCACAGCTAGCTTTTGAAAATCAAGATTGAGTTGATGAATTTTCCACAGGCCTCAGACTCAACCCATCCATCCACATAAAATATCGAGGTCCTTGGAGCTGAAAACAAAAGGACGGACATCACAAACCGTGGCGTTTAAGTTTTATCATTCACAGAGAAAGTGTTGGAAAAAAAAAATATATATATACTTGGGATCTTCTCCAGCATTCAAACTTGTGACTTGTGAAGTGTCAAGCCTTGCAGGATTCATCTCCTACGTCGGTAACTGTGAGGTTCAATTTATCTTCCCCATGAGCTGTATATGCCAGAGCGGTTTTGCATGACCACTGCCAGCTGCCTTAATCTTAGCCTGGGTTGCATTTACGCGCTCTAATTCAGCAGATCTAATTCAGAGATCATTTAAAAGCTGCAGGGCTGGAGCCCCGAGCCTCCGGCCCTGCAAAACTGCATTATAAAATCCTCCACAAAATAAACGCTCCACCGTTCACTCGCGCATAGCCGGTGCGGTGCGTGCAATGGCAAATGTCCCTCAATCTGTCGCTGAATCTGGTTTTTGTCTCATGCAGGTGAGTGATTTTCGTCCATTCAAGTCAGTCAGCAGAACTGCAGTACAAACTGACAATGCAAGGAAGGATGTCACCAGCATCACTATCAGCTCAGATCTGAAAAGACAAAACATTGGTCTTACCTCCTAAAACTTGCTGGAGAGCTGCAGCAGGAATGATGGGAAAGAAAAGAGAGAATAATAAATCAACAACACAGAATCCACCATTTGTCATTCAGGCTGTTGAAAATATAATGAGAAGAATAAACGCCTTTGCTGAAGATATATGTAATTGCCAGGTGAGACTATCAAAATATCAAGTTATGGTTCATATTTAAGTAAACATGTCTTGTTTGAATGTCAAATCCTGCTATTACGAATCAGTTAAACTACTATAAATATAAATTTAATAAACGTACGTAGGCCTACTTGTAATCCTACGCTTCATAAATATTCAGGTGTGGGAGCAAAACATCATGTGGATCCAAGGAAAATCATATGCATCAGTATGATAAGCATTCGGGAAAAGTGAAATAAGGAACTCAGAGGGTGAAAGTCATTTTTAAGTGGTTAAAGAGTATTACTCATGATATCTTCGAGGGCATGTGAATTAAAAAAACAGCAACTGAGTATACAGTACTTACAAATGTTGTTGGCAGAAACTTTTAAAAGCTCATAATTGCATCCTGGGAGTCTACTGTAGATTTCAGTCTGACTAAAACATAATAAAAATGCACGCACCACTTGTTTGAGTCATAAATCAAGTCGTACACTCGAATGTTATTGTCATTACCGAAGATGACTGTTTATAGTAGACGTCTAGATGATTAGACTCATGGGAGCCGGGATGCATGTTGCTCGTGTTGTTTTCTGAGATGCAATGATTAAATCTATAAATGGGAGTTTCTTCAAGTTCAGGAACTTTTATTTCCCAGGGGTTGATTTTTATTAAAACTAACAGATTTCTACTTTTTTTTTTTTTTTTTTTTTGGCTACATGAAGGTCATATTAAACCAGTGAAATGTTGAACCAACTCTGTCTCTCACCATGCCTACTTCGCTACTATATAGATGGTGAAAGATGTGTGAAAGACAGTTCACAAACTCAGACAGCGTGCATCCGACTCAGACAGCTTGTGATAATGAATGCATCTCAAGTCATAGCTTATTTTTGTTACTTTTTTCAAACGTCTTTCATGTAAAGATTTCTATTGTTTTACCCTTTTCCCCAGAAATGCTAAAATATTCAATCAAACTCAACTGAAATAAGAATTTATCTTAAAGAAGTCCACTTCCAGAACAAAAATTTACAGATAACATTCTCACCCCCTAGTCATCCAAGATGTTCATGTCTTTCTTTCTTCAGTCGTAAAGTAATTTTCTTTTTTGAGGAAAACATTTCAGGATTTTTCTCCATATAATGGACTGCTATGGTGCCCTGATTTTGAACTTCCAAAATGCAGTTTAAATGCGGCTTCAAACTATCCCAAATGCCTCCCTAAATACTTTTTAATCTCAAACACTCGTCTTGTCTTGCTCTGCCTGAACTCCGTGTATTCTGGTTCAAGACAGTTAGGGTAAGTCGAAAAACTCTTATTTTCTCCCTCAACTTCAAAAATCATTTTAAAATCGTCCTACATCGCTGCAGAAGTACCAACCCAGTCTTTGCAAGGTGAACATGCAAAGAAGATCAAACACCCTTAACAAAAAAGGTGAAACAGCAATATAGGATGATTTTGAAGTTGAGGGAGAACATGAGATGGGAGTTTTTCGACATACCCTAACTGTCAAGAACCGGACAAATACAGAGTTCAGGCAGAGCAAGACAAGACGAGCATTTGAGATTAAAAAACTAAAGTAACAAGTTAAAAAAGGTGGGGGGGGGGGCAAAGTAAGTAGAATTTTTATGGAAAAGAAAATCCCCTTCAGGTCAAAATGACCAGAACACAAGACGAGGGCTAACTGTGTCATTTCTAATGAAGCTACTGCACAAAAGAAAAAAAAAAAAGGATAAGATAAAAGAATAATAAAACGATTTTTTAAAAAATAAAAGTGAAGTGTGACTACATTTGTGAGCATTTTGGAGTTATGAAATTGGTCATCTAACCAAAAAAAAAAAAAAAAAAAAGTACAGTACATAATCGGAGATGTGGTGCAAATGACACTGGACAAGTGAAATGACTTAAGATATTATGTCTTGTTTTCTGAAAAAAAAATATATATATACTCAAATTTTGTTAGTTTTTGCTCAAAATAAGCAAAAATATCTGCCAATGGGGTAAGAAAAATCTTCTTGTTTAGCCTTTGATTTAAGATATTTTTTTCTTACCCCACTGGCAGATATTTTTTGCTTGTTTTAAGCGAAAACTAACAAAATTTCAAAATTTATTTCAGGAAAAAAGACATTAAATCTTAAGTCATTTTACTTGTCAAGTAAATGCATCATCATTCAAGAATTCTTAGTTATTTATACTAGACAATACTAGTAGTGTGAACTTGTCAAGTTCACACTACAGTTTACGGTTCGTCAAATATGGTACACTGTGCATCCATTGAGATGATTTAAAAAATAGCACAGATCACTTAACAGAGAGTGAAACCATGAAGCGCTTAGTCAGAGTGTTCGGCGAGTGAATATATTATCTGTGCTAAATTTAGCCTCCAACTCACACACTGGCGAGTAAAATCTAAGAATGTATTAGCCAATGGCTAAAGTTAGACATATTCAGCTGCCTAGAGTTAAGACTTAGTCGCATATGTGAATGATTTACTCACATTGTAGAGGGTTGCACATACACTGACCAAAATTATAAACGCAACATTTTTGTTTTTGCCCCCATTTTAGAGTGGCCTTTTGTTGTGGCCAGCCTAAGACACACCTGTGCAATAATCATGCTGTCTAATCAGCATCTTGATATGCCACACCTGTGAGGTGGATGGATTATCTCGGCAAAGGAGAAGTGCTCACTAACACAGATTTAGACAGATTTGTGAACAATATTTGAGAGAAATAGGCATTTTGTGTACATAGAAAAAGTCTTAGATCTTTGAGTTCAGCTCATAAAAAATGAGGGCAAAAACAAAAGTGTTACGTTTATAATTTTGATCAGTGTATATTGTATCAAACCATTTTTTTTTAGAAATCCATGCCTTCATATCCTCAGTGATTGGTTGTGGCAAGAAAAAAAAAAAACTCTTAAACTAAGACTCTAAAAATCGAACTTCTTCAAGTGAAAAAAGAGAAGGATCCAGGCTGATCCTCCTCCAAGGCACACAGTACAGTATGTGTATATAATAAAGCTAAACATTATCTACTCACATAATATATGTATAATACTAATCACATGGTCATTGTGTTAATTATTCATATAAATATATCTGGATACAGACAAAAAGCAATTTGGGACTCATTAGTACCACCATTTGAATACGATGAAGTTGAGAATATTTTCATAGCACGTTCTCCGAAAGGCCAAAAGGTCACGTGCTACCTTAATGACATACTTGAGACCACAGTACAGACTCAGGCAAAGCCTTCACTGTGAAATAATAGGAGTCAGGGGAGGACGTCAAAGGCTTGCTAGGTGGAGCTAGCGTGGGGCTGGACGGTCTGGTCATGGACGGTGAGTCAGATCACTGTTGCCACTGTGATAATGAGGAGAAAGTAGCTGTGTGAGGAGCTGTTTGCAGCTCTTAAAAGGTGGAGGGCAACAATCCTCACTCTAAAACACTAATGAGAACACATGGCGGCTTCCACATGGCCATTGAAAACAGAGACCTAACCCTATGGCCAATTAAAGAGGAATTTTTGCGAATGTTATTTTGCGATCATCATTATGTGGCCATGGAGACGTCAGCGCCTAAACGAGCACCCGAGAGAGGGAGAGCTGCTCTATTATCCATTTTCCTAATCTCGGTAGCTCAACCGCTACAAATTAAATCCGAGGTTTCCAAGCAAATCTTAATAGACTGCTTTATCAATAAAAAGGTGCCTGGCAGGTACCGCAGGTGCGAGGGGGACGTTAGCGCACCCCAACGACGTTTGCAGAGGGAAGCTGAAAGCACAACAAAAGCCGGGACAAAAGACGACACAAAACCCTCAGCGCAAATGCTGCTCGATTGCCTGGAGCGAGACAGTAAATCTCTTAATCACACTGTGTTTGTGGGAGCTGCTTGCTTGGCTCGGGATATCAGGCCATGCAAAACTGTCAGCCGCCCATAAATCACGAGGGCCGCTTTAACCTTTACAAGTGCTCTCCTCGGCTCCCTCAAATTGGTCACGGCAACAAAGTCCCGGAGAATTGTAATGAATGGAGCATGGCCGCGAGAGCTGACATGGTGACAGCGTCTGGAGCTTCTCAAAATGAGCGTGCTAGGCTAGCGCCACGCGGGTTATTAGCATGATCTCAGGCTGTCGGTCTGAAAAAGCCAGAGTGGCATGTAATCTGTCTCTATTTAGTCAAGTGATGCTAATCCCTCTCTTGATCTGAATCGGGTCCTCCAGTGTGAACTCGAATGAGACGAGGCGTCTCCATCAACCACGACAATAGAGGAAGTGTGTTTACGGGAGCTAATATATAAAAAAATCAACAGTCTTTTTTGATTGCCAATGCAGCAAATCAATAATATATGTGTCAACCACTTGACAAAACAGCTTCTTACCTGTAGCACGGATTCTTGCCAGCATCTTATTGGCAGCTCGTTTCATTATCTGTTTTTGCAACAGTTCGTTTGATCATCCTGCATAATTATATGTGTGAAAGTTATGATTTTTAATCAGGCTTAAAAATCACTTTAACAATGTCTCACTTTCACTGTGCCTCAAAGCAGGAATGATTTTCCGAACCAGAATAGCCGAGTCCCCTGCTAGCTTCAAGAAACGCCTAAGGACAACGCTCTACAGTGAGCACTTGTCTCGCAATTGTTAATGCACTCTTTTGTAAAAAAACAAAAACATTATTCTTAACCTGTTCTTTTACTGCGTCTCACTGCTATCGCTGTTCTAGTCTCTTAGGGCGCAAAAGTATATATATTTTTTCACTTGGCCCAGTCAGTAGTTCAGATTTCGACTCGTTCTGACACAAAAAACAAGCATTGTGAATACAGACAGATAATATTTTCAGACTTGCATTTTAAAGACAAATATAAAAAGCGTTTTACATTTATTTGTTCATTTTCTTCACACATCACATATGTCATGTTTCATCCTGAGCACTGACACTGATGTCTACTTTGTAAACAAGCGCACTTTTGATAAAAATTTAGGATTGAAAGTCAAAGTCTGAAACAATGCTACAAGAAAAATTATTCATTAAAGGCTTTTTAGAAAATAGCAAAAAAGCTGAAGTATGAAGGCATGGTAAAAAGTTTACAAGAAAAATGTAACCCTCATCTGTTAAACACACACACACACACACACACACACATAAACACTGGACATATGGTGCTTAGTGATAGTTCACCCACAAATGAAAATTGTCCCAGGGTTTACTCACCCTCAAGCCATCCTAGATGTATATGACTTTCTTCTTTCAGATGAATACAGTCAGAGTTATATTAAAAAATGTCTGGTCCTTCCGAGCTTTATAATGCCAGTGAATGGCTGTTGATTTTTGAAGTCCAATAAAGTGCATCCAACCATTATAAGAAGAGTGCCACATGGCTCCGGGGATAATAAAGGCCTTCTGAAGCAAATCGATGCATTTGTGTAAGACAAATATCTGAGTTCACGAGAGAGTGGCATACTTCAGGAGTTTTGCGCTTTACTTCAGGAGGCCTTTATTAGCGCCCCGGAGCTGTGTGGAGCACTTTTTATGATGGATAGATGCACTTTATTGGATTGCAAAATCTCAACAGCCATTCACTGCCATTATAAAGCTTGGAAGAGCCAGGACATTTTTTAATATAACTCCAATTGTATCTCAGGGCTCTACAGTACGACCATTTCAGTCACATTCGCAACTGAAAACTTCTGTGTGCGACTATGAAAAAAATATTTAGGAGCACCATGTGCGACTGTCCCGATCAGCATATTGGTGTTTGCGCTGAGGGAAGCTTCAGTGGTTTCTATGTGATTCTGCAATGTTGAGTAAAGTATCACAGACATATCTCATGAATCCTTTCATACACAAAGTGTAGAGAGAGAGTGTAAATAAGAGATTTGTTGTACAGTGTAGCGAGCTTTGTTGACTATAATGGAACTTTGTGAGATTGTGATGAACTAAGATGAGTGACAGGTTTTAATGATTTTTAAGGGAGTTTGTAAATGAGATATTGATTTAATGCAACAGTAAAACAAGAAGTTAATATTAAGTGACTTACAGCTCATTGTCTGACTATAACACTATTGCCTGATTTTGCTTTAGTTCGTCGTCAAAAATCATCTGAAACAAGTCACAACTGAGCTGCTGCGCATCTCCATTCAAACAAAGCGGTGTTTTGTTTATGAATGAACATGCCTTTTTTAAACGAATCAATGAGTCAGTGATTCAATTTTCCATTCTTAAAGTCACCTGCTTTATTCCTGAATGTATCAGCCGTTTGAACGAATCAAATGAATGAATGATTTAGTAATTAAATCAATGACTTGCTGCCAACTGGCAGATTTAGTTTAATTTTTAAAGTATATTTTCAGCTATTTAAATAATTTTATATATGTATTTATTCCAAATTGTATATTTAAAACATTAATCTCAACATTTATTTATGAAGTTGATTGCACTCGTGCCACCTCTGAGCCTCATTAAACATGAAAATACACCTACAAGCCACTTTTGTGTTCTTCTATGCCACCTCTGTAGTACAAATGAATTTTGTTAATATTTCATTTGATTGTTCTTATTCTGCGGTTTTAATTTGAAATTTTAAAAAGTTTAAAAAATATAATTAAAAAAAGTCCCCTGTAAATCACTTTGAGGTGTCAAATATCATAATGGAAGGGCAAATTTTATCAGATTTTTTTATTATTGACTAGAAGGGTAGAGCCCTGTATCTATCTGAAAGATGACAGTCAAACACACGATGGTCATTTTCATATTCTTTTAAAGGAGAAGTCCACTTCCAAAACAAAGATTCACATTTAATGTACTCACCCCTTGTCATCCAAGATGTTCATGTCTTCCTTCAGTCGTACAGAAATTATGTTTTTGAGGAAAACATTTCAGCATTTTCCTCCATATAATGGACTGATATGGTGCCCCGATTTTGAACTTCCAAAATGCAGTTTAAATGCGTCTTCAAACGATCCCAAATGCGGTTGTAAATGATCCCAGCCAAGAAAGCCAAACGAAATGATCGGTTATTTTAATTAAAATAATATAATTTATATACTTTTAAATGTTAAACACCCGTCTTGCCTTGCTCTCCCTAAACTCTGTGTATTCTGACTCAAGACAAAATGCCTTTTGAAAGTTCATAATCGTGGCACCACAGCAGTCCATTATATGGAGAAAAATGCAGAAATGTTTTCCTCAAAAAATAATTAATTTCTTTACGACTGAAGAAAGAAAGACATGAACATCTTGGATGACAAGGGGGTGAGTACATTATATGTGAATCTTTGTTTTGGAAGTGGACTTCTCCTTTAATATAATTTGATAATGTACTAACCCAGCATAATGTTCTGATGTTCAACAATTTGATCTATATGATTTAAATGATATATTTCCATTATTAAATCAGGAACAAATGTTATTCCAATTATATGGCACTTAAAACTAATTTAATGAGAATTCCCTTCAGAATTAGTAAGAAGCTAAATAAGTAAGTAATCCTGTACTGACATTTTGTGGATGAAAACCACAAAAACATGAACTCCAGCAATGCCCCTTTGTCACTTTGCAGTCTGCCTTTATTTTCCACTATACGGGTTTTGAAAATGCAAAGCCACAAAGGCAAACCAGCAAATGCACTTGAGTGCACAGGGATGGGATTTGGGGTGTCTTTCCTAGGTCTAAAAGCAAATCTGACAAGCTCCAACAAGCTCCTTTTATTAAACAAAGAAAGCAAATGCAAGCAATATCTAACACGAATATCCTTTCCCCTCTGAGAAGGAGAGCTGGCATTCATTTTGACCTTGCAAAGACCTGCAGCAAAAATCAGGTGGTATGTTGACAGATCATGTAGACCTACCGATAACCGAGCGTTCATTGCATGAAAGAAAATAAGTGGGTGAATCATGAGGGACAGTGAGATGGAAAATTACGTTTTATATGAATTCTCACCCTCATGCGCAGATATTTTATTTTTTTCCCACTGACACCAAAGACAGACGTCAATATCTATATATCTATATGTGGAACTGATATTTGATCTTCGTATATTCAAATGCATCCAACATTATTAGTAACACCACTGTAACACAAATTCATTTCCCCTATTACCCGCAGTTAATCGGTAAATCAAAAAATTAAAAGGAATACTTCACACAAAAACAAGCGTTATTTACTGCTGATTTGGTCAGCAGTTTCAAGTTAACAGCTCACTGGAGGGAAAGATTATCAATAAAAAACATCTTCAATTTCAGCCCCTTCCTCACAGGAAGCTATTACAAGATTTCAAAAGACAGGGATTGTGTTGTATTGCAAACGGCCACCAAGCAAAATTAACAAGGCAGCTGAAAAGACTCCATGTCCTGTTTTAATTACTTGCTGAATTGCTGCCTAGTGTGTAAACTATTATTTGGCTTCTTATGCCCTCTGCCAAGTGCGGTAAACTATGGTGCTGATTACCGCACAACCAGCTACTGGCAAAAACGCACAAACCCTGAGCCGGGTGAATGTAGCTAACCTCACTCGCTTGCGTTTTGGCCCCGAAAGAAATACAAAACTGCACAATGGCAGCAGATGCCTGTCTGAAAGCGAAATACAGACATGCTTGCATCCTTGGCACACACAGCTCGATGTTGAGGGCGACCCAGACTAATTTGTGTTGATAAATAAGACAGACTCTCAGTCTACATTATTTAATCCTGGGGAGCGGATGGCCTTGTTTTCACAGTGAAAGCTCGTTCCCTGTACACTTAAAGAAAAGCCTCTGCGAATTGAGTCTCTCATACAGAGTAAAAAGACCACAGAAGGGATGAAGTCCAACGCTACATGAAAAGGGTTTTGTCTGATGCAAACTAGACCTCTTCAGCGCTTTGCTCTTGCTTTTATAGAAATAATCAGTATACTGTACGGGTGGGCGGTAAGACCAAAACCTTATATCACAGTATGAGTAATTTTATATCAGGGTAACGGTATATATAATGATACACTTATTTCTGCAATACTGAAATCACTGTAGATCAAACAGTATGGCACCAGACTAGTATTGCCATGGTCATGGGGTTTGATTCCCAGGGAAGCCATGAACCGATAAAAGGTAAACTTGAATACAGTGCAAGTTGCTTTAGATAAACACATCCACTAAATTCATAAATGCAAAACAAAATATCATAAATTATATCATGCTTATAATTAATGTACTGTGTGTAATTATGTATATATAACTACACACAAATTAATGTATATATTTAAGAGAAATATGTACAAAATATTTTATTTATATATAATATAAATTATATAAAAATTATTTTAAATACATGTACTTGTAAATATTCCTCAAATATGTACATGAATGTGCTTGTATTTATATATGCATAATAATCACACACAGTACATACACATATATTAGGCAAACTCAAACTTTTATTTTGTATGCGATTAATCGCGATTAATCGATTGCCAGCTCCACTTGTAATGTAATGAAATGTAGTTTGTGTGAATGAATTAATTAATAAAACAGAGTTATTATAGAAGCTATAAAGTTTGCTTTGTCTATTTTTTTTTTTTAAGTTATTTCAAATTCAAATCATTATAAAGGCAATAACATTTAATTGTATATTTGAATTAGTGAGTGAGTGAGTGAGTGAGTGAGTGAATTAATTGCTACAGTACAAGTTATTATAAATGCTATTCACCTCATTCTTGACTGATATGAATTATTGGTGGAAATTCTGTTTTGGAGAACGTCCATTCAAAAAGAATAAAACAAATCTTTTCAAATCATAAGCTTACCAATTTGTTTGACTGAATGAGCTGTCGATTTTCCTTCATGTTTTATTTTCAGACATCATGAGAACAATGTAACACTCGGTATTTTACCATGACATGTTATAAAACGAATATCTATGGCAAGAGCTCTTTGCATTCTTTTCACCATGATTATTTTCTTTTTCTCTTTGCATTCCACTGTAATAGTATAAGGACAACATATACTGCACATTTGTGGTCTGTTCTCCCGACTTAATTGATGATATATCCCATTAATAATTCACTGGAATGCACAAAGAATCTCTTGTTATTCTCCTCACATCCTCGTGTCTCTTTCCAGGTTTGTTTTCACAGGTATATACAATTTATTATCTGTCAAAATGACAGAAATCCCTTTGAAATAGTATCACGTAATGAGGAAGTTAATAAACTTTTTAATTAAGGCAACATATGTTACATACACTTTAAATATAAAAATAGTAATTGTGGCTTCAACTTAAAATAATTTGTTACCTGACTGCCTTAAAATTTTAAGTGTACTCAAAACAAATATCTAAGTTGTCACTTAGTACAACATAACATTTTAAGTTGACTAAAAATTAAGGCAGCCAAGTAACAAATTATTTTAAGTTGACACAACATTTTTTTTTTTTACAGTGTAATACAGATATATATTAGTAGAGTGATATTTCACCTGTCTGTTATTGCTGCCGCCCTAATTGCGCATTTTAGGGTTATTCATGGTCTGTTGAAAGTACCTTGTTTATGCTTTTACACTGCTTTTAAATGTCATTTTAATGTTTGATGGTTGAAGGGTAAGTAGAATGATGTCATCTCACTGTACCCAGTATTGCATTCATAGAGCAAACCTTCCACTGATTGTTTACAGCTTAACAGAAGTTACACCCATATTTCGCGCAAAGCATCATGGGGTGTAGGAATAAGGTGGACAGAAGTTTACATTTTGGTTTGCATTAATCGAGTGAGAGAGTGAGTGATTGAGCAAGTGAGTGAATAAATTAATTAACATATTACAAGTTATTATAAATGCTATAGAATTTTACATTTTGGTTAACATTAATCGAGTGAGTGAATTAATTAATATGGTACAAGTATTTATAAATGCTACATTAATTAACATTTTGGTTTGCATCAGCAGCTCTCGATGCCACCCCTTGTGCCCTCCACTCTACATATTTTGTATGTATCTCTTATCACTTCAGACATTTGTTCTATTCAACCACTATTAAGTGCCCTCCAATGTGGACACCACAGGATATTCAGCCATGATTCCAGTTTGAAGCGAGCGTACAGTATACTTTCCATTTAGAGGGCATTAATCTGTGTAAGACATGAATTCAAATTGTATTTATTTACAAAGGTATATTATGTCACACTTCTCTAGTAAGTTTCACCTGCGTGTGAAGACACTGCAGGCAGCGGTGTGGCACAAATCCGTAAATGAAGTGAAGTAAACTCTAACGGATTTCCCTTGCTCAGGGAGTAGGGAGCAATGAACACTGTGTAGGGACCATGCCAGTTGGAACACAGTTTATGCATGGCGCTTCTTTAATGAGCTGGTGATCTGATTTAGGTTTGCATTAATCAAGTGAGTGAGTGAATGAGTGAGTATAATACAAGTTATTTAGAAATAATCAAGTTGTTATAGATGCTATAAAGTTTTTTTAAATAAATATAATAAAATATAATTGTATTTTTGAGTGAGTGAGTGAGTGAGTGAGTGAGTGAGTGAGTGAGTGAGTGAGCGAGTGAATTAATTAATATAGTACAAGTTATTATAAATGCTATAAAAGTTTACATTTTGGTTTGCATTGAGTGAGTAAGTGAATATAATACAACTTATAAATACAGGTTGTTATAGATGCTATAAAGTTGTACAATTTCAATTTGCAGTTGAAGTTATTTATAAATAGAAATTATAATTAATGCAATAAAATGTAATTGCATATTTGTGTGAGTGAGTGAGTAAATGAATGAATCAATGAATACAAGTTATTATAAGTGCTATAGAAGTTTACATTTTAGTTTTCATTAATTGAGTGAGAGAGTAAGTGAATATAATACAATTGATTTATAAATGCAAGTTGTTACACATGCTATAAATTTGTACATTTTGGTTTGCATTAATCGAGTGAGTGACTATAATACAATTTATTGTGTTCACGGTGTGTGTGTGTGTGTGTACTTGTTTTTGCTACATAGTGGGGACCAAATGTCCCCACAAGGATAGTAAAACCTGAAATTTTTGACATCGTGGGGACTGGCCTGCGGCCTCCCCCAATGTTAAAAATGATTAAAAATAGTAAATGATGTTTATCTGAAAGAGTAACCATGCAAACATGTTTTCTGTGAGGGCTAGGTTTAGGGTTAGGGTTGGGTTAGGGGATAGACAATATCGTTTGGTCAGTATAAAATCTATAGAAGTCTATGGAAAGTCCCCACAATTCACAAAAACAAACGTGTGTGTGTGTGTTCACTACTCACTGCTCAGTGTGTATTTGGATGGCTGAAATGCAAAGCACAAATTCCGAGTATGGGGCACCATACCTGGCCACACGTCATGTCCTTTCCTTTCCTAAATGCTATAGAAGTTTACATTTTGGTTTGCATTAATCGAGTGAGTGATTGAGTACAATACAAATTGTTTATAAATACAAGTTCTTATAGATGCTATAACGTTGTACATTTTGTTTTGCATGAAGATCTTTATAACTATTAGTTATTATAAATGCAATAAAATACATTTGTTATTTGTGTCATTCTATGGAAATGTCAATTTTTTGTCCTTAGCCCTTACAGAAATATTACACTTGAAAAACACTTTAGGGTTACAATTTCTTTATTTTAAAATTAAACAATATGTTATTTGAACAATTACACTTTCTTGAGCCATTAATGTGGCAATATAGAATTCCAAGCACCACAAAACCACTCGACCCCACAGCCATGTACAGAGGGAAAGTGTTTTTTTTCCTACCATTTAAAATACAATCATGTATTCATAACTATCAAATATTAATATTATTAATATTATAAAATGTATAATAAAACTAGTGGTCCCCTGTAGTTGTAACACTGGTGTTACCGTTTAACAAAACGCTTATTTTGAAATAAAAATCACATGATGACATCACTTGACTTCCTTCTTCCTATTTAATAAAGATCTATGAAAAAAGGCCCATGTTAAGTCCACTGTCTCTTTTCAGTTACCAGAAATTCTCTCATTTATCCCATGATTTCATATAAAGCTTTTAGTTGAAGTCACTGGTGTGACCTACTTTATTGTTCGGGAAATCTAAATAACTAGAACACAAATGGATTAAGCTACTTAATTTAGTGAGTATACCATGATTGACAATGTGTTTTGATACCTTGCTGTGGCCATTTTATGCATTTTTCATAAAAATTGTCACTGGTTTTACTGTCACTGGTGTTACCTTCCTTATGGGTAACAACAATGAAGATCAGTATATCAGGTCTTATGGATGTCACTGGTGATTTATTGTGTCACTGGTGTTACTGTGTTTTTTGTGACATTAAATAAAACGATCTCCTTATTGCATTTTCATTATTTTTCTCTGATGACGTGCTGAAAAAAAAATTGAGAAATAATATTTCATAAAAACCTTTAATATTGCCAAAGAAGGTAACACCAGTGACAGAAAATGGTACATGTGGTCTTTAAATAAATGCACAAAAAAGATTTTTTTTATAAAATCATTAAGCTGTCATTTATATGTATTCATAATGTCAAAGGTAGGTTAATAATGTGGTCTAAGTTTAAATGTTAGAAAAAGAAATTTTAAGACCTCTTGCCATACCAGAATTGGACATTTATGTAGAATGACTCATTTCTAAATGTAAGTTACTATAAACCTGTGCTTTATGGTTTGCATTAATCAAGTTAATGAATGAATGAATGAATGAATGAATGAATGAAATGCAAGTTATTTATAAATCAAGTTACTTTAAATACTATAAAATATAATTGTATTTTGTATTTTGGTTGCTTTAAATCAAATTATTGAATAAAATAGTGAACAAATGAATACAAATTATTATAAAAAATAAAATAACTGGGTTGATTTTAATATAACGATAACAACTATGCCTCAATATACTGATCGAATGTTCTTTAGTTAAATATTGTATATTTCAGGTCTGCACCAATTTGCTAGTTAAGGGATGACGTAATGCATCCAAAGAACGCACCAACGAATTGTCTGGCTATCTGGGATTTCGGGTATGGATTTAAGGGGAGAATTATAATTTTTTTGGTAGTATTATATCACATCGTGAGTGTATATTAGCACCAATTGTTGTTTTCTTGTGACACCTGATAGAGCGTTTGGACACCAAAGCGGTGTCGTGTGACGTCAGACTTAACAAGCAAATAGACTCTTGGGGACCGCCCGACATATACTGTAGCGCCGTTGTGCTTGGGACATCCCGAGTTCAAGTCCTGGCTCGCTGACCTTTCCCAATCCCATCCCCGTCTCTCTCTCACTTCCTGTCAATACTTAACTATCCTATCATAATAAAGGTGAAACTGCCAAAAATAAATAAAAAAAATGTTGTATATTTCTGGATATATGGAAGACAAGACAAGAAAAGAAAAGAAACACTGGAAGCACCCATCTGCGACAGTTTGCAGAGTAGATTATTTTTGCTTGCTATAGTTTTTTGCTTGGTGTCAGATTCTTGAAACCACACTGAGGATATACCGCAGTATAAACGACACAGCAGAATCCTGTCCAGCCCTACAAGACCGTAGCACTGTACAAATAAAAGTAAAAGCCTGCTTTCGTCATCTCCAGGCATATGAAAGCATCCCGCTAATGAGGAACACTTGTGCCCGTGTGCAATTCTGCTTATGTGCCTTTTAAAATGGTAACCGTATTGATTTTAAGAGCTCCCAGCAGGCCCGTGTTAATGCTGTATATATATACACGACACAGAAGCGGTGGCGATAATACAGCGTCTGACCAGCACTGCAGTTTATGCAGCGCTCATATATTGGGTTGAGAGCTCATTAGCATGCCTGATGCAGATGCAAGAGAAAAGATGCACACACTGCTGATATATCGCTTTGGCCTAGATTTCCATTGTGGCGAGGGCAGCCTTAATTGATACTGACGGCCCTCTTAGCTTTGAGGGTAAAAGCCTGCAAAATTTCACCTGGGAGGTTTGACAAGGGCACGGCGATGGAGACCACTTCCCACTCACAGTCTGGGAATGTTCTTAAATATGAAAAGACATGCGTGTAATTAACCGCCGCCGTTTGATGAGTCCCTGCTAATTCTTCAGAGGATTTGTTATATCAATACTTAACTAGAAATAATAATTACACTGTGACTCTTGATTATCTATGCATTTTTTTTAAATACTCAAATACTCCTCTGTGTTTGATAAGCCGGTCTTCCGATGGATAATCCCTAGAGTAAAAGCAAGGATTTAAGGCGTACGAAAACCAATTGTTCTTTTTAATATTGTCCTTTACCAGTGTCAAATCCAGTTTGCTCTATCAACTTTCAGGATGATTTATTTTTCTGTTCTTAACGTCTCTCCGTCCCACATATCTCTCTGCTTTTGAAGCGCCGGAATATTTCATCTTAATTCGAAACGTACTCGCCGGACTCCGTCACGCTGGCGTTCTCTCGCGCCGCTTCCTGCCGACTCCACAGTGGGTAACCTGAGACTGCATTAAGTGAAAAGCCAAGCGTGAGCTGCCACTGTCTCTGTCCTCACTGCCTGTTCAATTAGAAGGAGAAATGGGCCAAATATATTTCTGTATGAAGTCATGCAGATTTGGCCTCGGGTTTAACACCGCACCGCCATATGACAGACTGTGACTTCTCCGAAGGGCTGAGACATTGCTGAGTGGCCCTAATTAGTCTACATATGTCACCTAGAACAGTTTCTATGGCAAATTGCTCTCCCATGCTCCAACACATGTCCATGTTTTCATCAAATTAGTACGGGAATATGCTACACATGCATACAGATCGTACACAGCTAGAATTACTAATGAAAACATTTTTCTTCAACTACAGGTCTGCACGGCACGATCATTTTCTGGAAAAACGTCATCAATCCGAAAGCCTCGGATATGATTTACTGTTGCTTTGTATTGGATTTCACATAATAATACGGATTTAAAATGAAAGATGTCTCATGGTGATAATGCTGGCATGATTTAGTGGATTATTACTTTGGTAGGTAGAATGATTTTCATTTATATTTCTGAATTTTATGTATCTATTTATTTGTTTAGCTGCATTTTCAGTAATAAAAAAGGCTGAAAGAAATCATTTGATTTGAATGAAGCTGATATCAGGATACAAATAACGTGCTATGCTTATCTTTCCGTCACATATGTTTGGGATCCTTTTTTTTTCTCTAGCATATCAATCCTTTACTTACAGTTAAAATAAACTGTTTTTTTCTAAACAGCTGTAAACATGCAAACCCTCTGAACCTGATCTAATGAGATCTACATCTAAAGATATCTCATTAGCTATAAATTCTCAAGGCGTTTTAAAAGGCTAATGCGCTGTAATACCAGACCGTCTGAAACGCAACACTGTAAAAGTCGGCGTGAAACGAAAATTCACCCTATTCACATCTATTTTCTACCTGTTATAGATCCTATTCCTTTTTTTTAAATGTTGACCTTGTCATTCTAAAGTAAAAAATGTCAAGCCAGAGTTTTTCTGTCTGCTTAAACTTAAAACTCTGCAAGCTCATGTTTATCTACCCACATTTTTAGTCTCAAAATCAACCAATAACCGAGGAATAGTTCTATTCCAAGTCTATAACCAAGTCTGTTCCTGTTACACCTGAATGTATGTCACAATATGAAAGAAAAGATCTACCACAACCTATGTTTTATCAAATCTTCAAAGGAAGGGGTCATCTACCTTTTTTTTTTTTTTCACCATTATGGCAGTCCAAACCTGTATGACTTTCTCTTCTGAGGAAGAACATCCTATTTTTTTGAAGAACATCCTTGCCACTTGTTAACATAATGAAAGTTAATAAAACCCAGTTTTTCAAGCAGCAAAATGGGGAAAAAAGCACCATAAATGCATCATAGAAATAATCCATCTGACTTGCATGCTGTATTTATAGACTTCTGAAATCATGTAATAGCTTTGTGTGCAGAACACAATGTAACTCCTTGAGGAAATTTTGACATCTGCCCTAAACTTCAACTCGCTTGTTCACTGATCAAGTTACAGTGCATAACAGTTTACTGGAGAGGAAGATTATCAGTGTGATATATACCATCTATGATAATATCGTAATTGTTGTTTAAACGATACGCCAGTTTGACATTATCGAATATATTGCAAAAAACAAACAAAAACACACCCAGAGAGTGCACGCATACACTACACGATGTAGGTTAGACTACTGTGCGAACGCGTGATTTAGTCTATTAAAATATATTCAGAATTCCCCAAAATTCGAGATAAGGGGGCAAAAAAAAGCCCTGTATGACGTTTATATGTCTTTAATGTTTATATCATCATCTGATATAGTTAACATGACATGAAGAGTACAGTCTCTAAATATCAGCACAAGTGCGGATGTGAGATTGATTTGATGAACAGCTCACTAAACAAGAAGTTAATATTAAGTGACCTACATTTTTGGTGTTTTTTTTTTTTTTGCTGTATTTCGACAACAAAAACAGTTTCAAACAAAGCCACAGCAGAACTGTTTTGCATCTCTGAGCAACACACAACAGTGTTTCATTACTGAATTAATCAGCCATTTAAGCGAATCAGTTAAATAAATGACTCAATGACTGTCTCATCCAATAATTTGCCGCCACCCACAAATATCAGTATTCAACATTTTGCTTTAAAACATCAAAACATTATTTATGCATTTATAACTGCAGGTTAACTGCATTCATGACCTGCATTAAACAGTCTGTGCAAATGCATCTAAATGCTTAAAATGCAGATTCTCTGCCACTTCTGTCACAATTTTTGTTGATAGTGATTCCATGGACCTTTTTCACATTTCCGGGTTTCTCAGGAGCGGAAGTCATCATAAGGTGTGTTTCCATTAAAGATTTGCGCAAAACTATGGCAATATTTTAACGTGTAAACATGTAAAATACATACATTTTTACTCAACTCGTATGAACTTATATGAGTGAGGTCATACAAATTCGTACAAATTAGCCACTTTGTAAAATATGTACAAATTGCTGTGAGATCTGACTGGATATTTTATAAATGTCAATAAAATAGTATTGCAACATGACAGCATTTACATTAACCAATGTTATGTGAATAAGACATATTTTTTTTTCCTCTCTCGATAAGTCATGGCAACAGAGTTGGGCTATATTTAATCAAAGGAGGCACATGCGTGTATGTTTACAGAAGCAGCATGGGGAGCTGCTTCTAAAACGTGCGTGGCGTGGCTGGTAAAAACTCAAGCATGTACTATAGTGGCAGCGATCAGCTCTGGTGGCCGTGTCAGAACCGTATTGTTCCGCAGATATGTGCAGTGTAAATTGTCTAAACATTAATTGCAGGGAAAGCCCCTTGGGAGTTTCTTGGAGGTTAAAGTACATTTAAGAATGATCTTATGACTTTTTGCATACGCCATGTGACCTGTAAATGTGGAGAAAAAAAAAAAAAAGGTTTCCAATGCAGTTTTGTGAAATATTCCTTTTTCGAATTGCCTGAAAAACCACCTCATGTCAGCGTAAAAACTTTTTTGGGATATAGGAGTTTTTGCAAAATTGACGTGTTTCCATTAGGCGTATTTTCAATTCGCAATTTCAATTTACGCAATTTGAAGGATAATGGAAACGCAGCTTTAGTTGGCATAACTTCGAGAGCAGTGAATGGGAGAGTACCACAAATATATTTTTTGCATTCCCATTTGCTCAAACAGCAAACTTCACAAAAAACTTCATGACTTTCAAAAAAAGGAAAATTTAGACTGATAACAGCAGTCAGATGAGAGAACAATGTCAAATTTACCATCCCTCCCATAGACGCTGCAATAGAAACATCCTCGCTTTAGCGTCAACTAGTATTTTTGTCAAAAAAAAAAAAAAAAAAAAAACAATTTCAAAATTTAAAAAACTTTCAAAGATTTACAATGCTGATGACCATTGAAACGCGTCATCACAAAAGGGTCCATTTGATTGGTAAGAGCCCTATAGTGTCTTACTATTTGAATTTATTGACTACATTTAAGAATTTGACACAAAAGATGATGCATACATTTAATTAGGTTAGAAAAAAATGGCATTATAAAAGTTAAAAGTGATCATAAAAGGTTAAAAATCGATTTAAACTTTTTGGAAAAGCTGTTATTCCTGCAAATTAACCACCACACAAAATATGAAGAATATCAAAAGATTTGGGAGTCAGCTGTCCACGGCAGTCCTAAATCTAAAAAATTCCAGAAATGATTGAGGTATCATTTATTGTCATTATCGCACACCCCTCACTCATATGTATTCAGAAGACTTTAAACGTAGTGCACAATTCATATGAACCACTTTTAAGCTGCTTTTGCATCCTTTTCAAAGCTTAAAGTCTTTAAAATCCCATTTATTATAATTGCATAGAAAAGAGCGACCAGAATATTATTCAAAATGTCTGCTTTTGTGTCCCACAAAAGAAAGAAAATCACCCTCATTTTGTTCCAAACCCATGTGATGGCAGAATTTCCCTGTTCGGCTGAGCTATTCCTTGAAACATGATTGAATCACCAAACTTTCCTAAAAATTTCAATACATAGATACTACAAACATTTTTGCAGTCAAACTGCAGTTTAAGAGCAGAGGAAGAAGATAAGACAAACACTCAACCAAACGATTAGAAAACAGGCAGACCAGATCAGATAATGGTTAATAATTTCCAACTCCTGAGCCCTTGAGTTCCTTAAAAGCAAACATTTTACCTTGACAGCTAAGCGCGTTATCCAGTAAGGCATTGTGATAAGAACATCTTCATGTTATGTAAGACCTTGAAGCACATCGTCTTGCTTACCTTCAGTGCAGTATTTCCCTTTGTAGCCGGTATTGGAGCAATCGCACAGCACCTCGCTGTCATGAATGGAGCAGCGTCCTCCGTTGCTGCAGGGGTTTTGTTTGGTACACAGGTATTCCAGATCGTTCTTCACGCCTTGACTGTCCAGGAGAGCAGGAGGAGTCTCTCCTAACTTCAAGTTGGCGATCAGGCCCCGGAAAGGCGGCTCATATTTGACCGTGCTAGACGTGAGGGCCGAGAGACGCACGTCTGGTGGGATCCCGCCCACGTATAAGTCGCTGGCCACCATCATTTCCCTTCGCTTGGACTTCACCTCCGCCACTTTGCTCTCCCCGTCCATCGCCAGCATGGTCTCACGGTAATTCCTCGTGAGTAGCACGCGATGCCAGCGTTCGTCGTTGACATGCGTCTCCATGTGCAACGAGGCCGGCTCGCCGCAGTGGATGGCGAAGCGCAACTGCAGACGGCCGTCGTTAATCAGGAGCTCCAGGAAGTCGCAGTTGCCGCCGTCGTCCAGGTACAGCACCACAGCTTTGCTGATGTTCGTCTTCATAGTGAAGCTCAGCTCTCCGGTGGCTCCCGCCTCCCAGGGTCCGTAGCGAACCCACTGACCCGGCAGACCGTCGAACTCCAGAGCCGTGGTGACTGCGATAGCCACTATGAGCCCGAACAAAACGGAGGCCTGCGAGAACTTCGCGCTGCACCTCCACTTCCGCGTCATCATCTTCCAAGCGTGCTCCTAATCCTCCTTTTCTAATGTTCCGTTTCTCTTAATCCACTGCAGAGGAGAGATTTATTCCCAGTCTAGCGTATTAATTTATCTGGCCTTTTCCAAAATAGCGCTGCAGAAATAGCAAGGTCCCAGTTTTCTAAAAACCCCCCTAATATTTAAGAGTTCCTTTTCACTTGATTCTCCATCTTGATTCTCTTCTGAGTAGCTCCATTGAGGAACACTTCTAAAAGACCGTGTAGAAAAAAAAAAAAAACTCACACGGTACTTAGTGCTTTGAAATCTAAAACTGCCCTAAAAATCTAGTTGACTCGACATGGTAAAAGACCGATTTATGCATCTCACCCTCTGGTGAAAGTAGGATAACTGCTGTTGTATTTTTCGTTTTGTGGGTAGTAGGTCAAATACATGATTTCTTTCCCCAGCAAACCTCAGCTCCTATAAAAGCAGTGCATCTGCATTCCACCAGCAAGACGTCACCACCAGGAATCCTCTGAAAGTTAAAAAAAAACAGACAGTATGTTAATTTATGACCACGGTTACAAACTCGTATGCACTCTTAAATTTAATACAATAATTTCTGCCCTTTTGTTGTGAACTATTAGGAGATTGGTTTGATCACAAAATCAAGACCTGGCAGTGTGATTCCCTCAGCTGAGATTCTTTGAGCATAATGAAATCAATCTTTAATGCACTTTGCAGAGTAACAGACTGGGCTAGTTGACAGATCCCCTCATTCGCTTTGCAAATTTGCTGATCAGTTCACAGATGAATATTCACAAACCAGCGCGCAGCTAGTGTTTTAAACAGCTCTGAGCCCCCTGAAGCCCTCCTAGTCAATCAACACCTTTCTCTTTTTCACCCATATATAGTGACTGAGCGTAGTAGTGCACTAGTGACAGTGGCTGACAACAGAGGATGACAGATAATAAGACAGAATGCGAGCGTAGTACGGGCATCAGGTGAGGAGTGTAAATGATGCATGTTTATTAATGAGGAGTATGCGGCGGCATGATTACACCATACTCCTTTTATTTGTGTGCGCTGTATGTGTGCTGAATTCATTAGAGGGAATATGCAAATCTGCGATAACTGCTCAATGGTTACAGCAAATCAACAGTAACGTCTGATCTTGCGGGCAGTTTTGAGTGCTAGACTGTGGAGGTTGCAGCAGACTACTGCAATATAAGGCAGTGTAGGAATTACAGTCATATATTGAGAGACTGGAGATACTGTATAGTCGACAATAATGCTCATCTCCATAACTTAATCATCATTTGATGAATTGCTGCTAGGTCAACAGAAAACACAAAATTGTTCTTTTAAGAAAAATAGCTGTTTTTAATGCTTGGTTTCCATGTAAACTGAAGCAAACACATATTCACAAAGTATTGTGAAAGTAGTTTACACTTATAAATAAAAGCACCCAACAGTCAGCCAATCAATCAATCAATCAATCAATGTTAGTCTTTAAATCAATCAATCAATCAATGCTGTCAAATCAATTAATCGTGATTAATCGCATCCAAAACAAAAGTCTGTGTATGTGTGTGTGTGTGTGTGTGTGCTTTAATGTACATAAATATACACAGTACACATATATGTAATAATCAAACATGTATAAATCTAATCTTTATTTTTAATGTGATTACTCATGATTAATCGATTTGACAGCCCTAAAATCAATCAATCAATCAATCAATCAATCAAGCCTAATTATATACAAGATGCATGAAATTACTTAATAAAAATATCCATGGCTCAATACTATTTCAGTAAATGAAAGAAATGCTACCATGGTCAAAATGAAACACAATCAGCTTGTCTTCCATGAATACATAGTATAAAAGCAATCGCACCACACAGTAGTAGTAATAATAATAATAATAATAATAATAATAATAATAATAATTATTATTATTATTATTATTATTATTATTATTATTGTTATTATGAATAAATTACATAAATAGCTGTTCTTGTTATAAATAAATAAAATAAAAATCAACATCATCATCATCATCATAATCATGCATAATTTATATACAAGATGGCAAATTACTTAATTAAAATATCCATTGCACAGCACTGTTTCAGTGTATGAAAGAATTAATGCTGGCATGGTCAAATTAAAACAAACAGCTTGCTTTCCATGAATATATATAATACAAAAGCAATTGCACCATAAATAATAATAATAATGATAATATTATTAATAATAATAATAATAATAATAATAATAAACTGTCATTAGTAGTAGTAGTAGTATACTTTTACTGCTGAAATAAAATCAATAATTGCTGTCAAATCGATTAATCACGATTAATCACATCCAAAATCAGTTTGTGTTTACATAATATGCATGTGTGTACTGTGTATATTGATATACATAAATACACACACATACATGTATATATTTAAGAAATATTTACATGTATATGTATACTCCTATTTATATAAAAAAATAAAAATTAAAAAAAATATAAGTATATTTTTTAACATGCATTTCATAGATTTTTTTAAATATTTATATATACATACATTTACATACACATTTATACATACATTTATATATACACATACACAGTACACACATGACTATTATATAAATAAACTTATTTTGGATACGATTAATCGTGATTAATTGCGATTAATCGATTTGGCAGCACTAAAATAAACACATAAATAAATAAATCATTATATTGTTACATCAATCAGACCTAATTTACACATATAATAACAAAGACTTCATGAAAATACCCACAGAGCAGCACTATTTCAGTGAATTTATCACTCCATTAAGCTGAAATGCAGGTGGTGAGAGAATAAGACAGCTGAATAAGGTAACAAGTGAAGTGAATAAGACATAAGAAAGGTTTTTGAGATGAATTATCACGCACAAATGTGGCGCAACTGCTCAATAAATTTGGCCCTGAAAAACAGATCACCGTGCAGCAGGGTGCCGTACAGAACTCAGGGGTCCCCTCTGTTCCTCCGGCCTCATCAGCATCCATAAATAAAGGTGCTTGCGTGGCGGAAGAGATGATATTGAAGCAATATGCACTCCGCGAGCGGAGAAAAATTAATTTGATCACACAAAACGCGAGCTTAATTTCTCATTTGCTTCTAATTAATTACTGTGATCGTGCACAAGAGGACTTTTCAAAAGACCTTGAAAGTGATAACACCCTTGCTGTCTTTCGAAACCTGGCCTTAAATAAAGCGTCCACTCTTTGAGGAAAGAGCATGAGAGAAAAAAAAAAAAAAAAAAAAAAATGGAAGGGTCTATTGGGTCGTTTTCTGCAAATAGTAGACGAGGGGAGAAAAAAAGACGAAATGTTGGCGATAAATTAAAAGGCCTGTTTTGAAAGGCTAACAACGGCACGGCATCTGTGGAAAATCTTCAAAAAGGTCTTGTGAAAGATTACGTTCTCTTATGTTTGTCAAAGGATTAGTGACTAAATTTCTTAATAGCCGTTCCATACAGCACGCAGCTCTGTGCAATAAAGCCAATGTGCACACACGGGTACGGGAGGAGAGAGAAGAAATATGAAGCATAATTGGAATGAAAAGTAGTTCAATTTAGATCAAATTGGTTCCTGTAACACCCAATCCTTTGCTATTCCAAATATATCGGCCATGTAATTCAGCTTTAACGCGGCAGACAGACTGTTCTCCCCGCAGAAGGATCATTTTGTACCACTGCATTGCATGCATTGTTCTGGAAGTGACAGTGACTTTATTGTCTGTAAGTACAAAACGACATAAATGTAGCGACCCCATCTTGGGCTTTATCAGCACACGCCAACGTGTCTCGGGAGCGTGGCGTTCTCATTTGTAACTGAACGGATCTGGCTAAACATATGCAGGTTGGGAAACCGGTTGGAAAACCAAATAGAAAACATTCCTCTCTTTCTCCTGGTACGGTCATTGTCATTAAGGTCATTATCTGCCCTTGAGCGTGATGCATGACTACAACACAGCGCATAACAATGAAGAGAGCCGGAGAGGCGGCCCTGACAAAGCGTTTGGCATGTTCCTGTCCACTCGTGATGGTGAGAAAACCCACTCCGAATTGTTATCTCCCCCCTAATGATGTTTTAGTACAGATTTAAGCACTCAACACTTGCTGATCAAAGCCCGGTTCCCAGGTCAGTGTGCTATCTGAGCTAGAACCAAATAGAATTAGCCATGCTTTCTGCTCTTACATTGGAGAGTAATGGACAGCATAAGGATGCACTGAGGGCACTTTAGGGAGCGAGTCCGTGGCGTGAATTTACAATTAGCACATACGCAACAAAACGCCCACTGAATGCATGAGCATCTTTTGTCAAGCTTATATTTAAAGATCACACTCGAATTAGCGCATTCATATTCAATTAAGCATCGCGGTTCTGCCTCGCATTATTTCCTCTTGATGTTTCTTTTAATTAGCCAAATCAAATCGACATGATTAAAAACAGAGTCCTCCTACGCCACCAACCCACACGAAATGGCAGTTCCGGAAAAAATCTGCCCCCTTTTGTAGTTGCAGAACAGCATCCGGGGCTGCGCTAAGCAGGAATGGCAGATGGCTAGTAAATGGACGGTTCGGATTGTGCGTTCACGACTTCAGAGCGCCTGGTCCACACGAGGAGAGATAATTGAGATGAGGTATGCGACTAGCCGCGAGGGAGACGGCAGCCCACTGCTGTGGCAGAGAAGCCGGCTGTCCTTTCAGCACCACGGACAGCGGCCAGCAAATATCAGCACCACGGACAGCGGCGCTGACCCACCATCAGTGAGAGCTCCAGGCTTGGATGTGAGATCAGTAGAGCGGCATAGGATGCCGCTGAAATCCCATTTAAGCAGAACTGTGTGAGGCTCAGAGGGAGAGAGCTATAAGCTTAAAGTCCCAGATGATTGGGCTAACTCCACCTGTCTGTGATGGACGAAGGGTTCAAAGCAAGAGCAGGCAGAGGCTAGCAAACTCTTTGACATGCTTTCTGTAATCTAACACCCACCGGACCATTGCTTCAACCCATCTTTGTGGAAAACCTGCCCTTTTTACTGTGAAGTCTCATTGGAGGTGGGAATGCATTCGACCCTGGGCTGCCAAACCACAAGTCCGTGGAGAAGACGGTGTACATAAAACTCCTCTTGACATTTGCAAACAGTTAACTAATTTCTAACTTTCCATCTCATGATCCGTTAAGCATTATATGAGGGTGTTTCTTCTACTTCAAGTACTTATGTTCTAGGGGATGATATTTATCTTTTTTTTATATAAAGGTCTCATTAAATCTGTACTGAAAACTCCACTTTTTAAATAATGACTTTTATTGTTTTATAAGAGCAAAACCATAAAATCTAAATAAAATACCAAGATTTTTAAATCTTAAAATATAAAAAAGGTCATAAAAACATAAATGGCATTAATATTACATAACACAACTTTTCTACAATTCCTGTATCACTTATAAACATTACATTCACCTCCATTATTATTATTAGTAGTAGTAGTAGTAGTAGTAGTAGTAGTAGTAAAAATTATAATAATATATACATACGCTTTATACACACATTTTTATATAATATAATATAATATAATATAATATAATATAATATAATATAATATAATATAATATAATATAATATAATATAATATAATATAATATAATATATTTCCACAGTTTGTTATCACTTTACACTACCTCTAGTTATTATTACTAAATTGGTGTTATTATTATTAGAGGTAAACATAAATATAAATATAAATATAATAATAATAATAATAATAATAATAATAATAATAATAATAATTAATTATTATTATTATTATTATTATTATTAACAATTATAATGTATATGTACATATGCATTATACAAACACACACATATAATATAATATAATATAATATAATGTGGCCAAGTAATAATACAATACAATACAATACAATACAATACAATAATGTCCACAATTTCTGTATTACTTAACATTAAATATACCTCTATTATTATTCAGTTGTTGTTATTATTACTAGAGATAAACATAAAAAACACTATGTAATAATAATAATAATAATAATAATAACAATAATAATAGAGGTACATGTACTGTGAAGTGATACAGAAATTGTGGTTATATAATATAATATTATTATTTTTTAATAATATTATATATTATATAAGTAATAATATTAAGTTATTTAATAAGAATTATTCTATTTTTATTAAAATAGTATGTAATAATGACAGACAGACAAACAAACAGACAGACAGACAGAGAGACAGACAGATAGATAGATAGATAGATAGATAGATAGATAGATAGATAGATAGATAGATAGATAGATAGATAGATAGATAGCAGTCTTGGGTCATGGCTGGATCATAGCTGCTGCATATTTATTTCTAGTGCTTTCAAAGAATAATTACGGCTAGTCCTGCTAATTATGCATAAAATTCAGGTCTTACTAAAACTGACTGCTTGCCAGTGCTGTGTGGAGGTGTTGAGGAAAACCCCAAACGTACACATCAGGAGTTATCATCAACATGCTAAGCAGGAAACAAGTGTTTACCATTTGCACAGCAGTAACTGTGTCTAAAAAGGCCAAACAGAAGCATTCAAAAAAGATATGTTTCATTGTATACATTTACACACTTAGGATGTTCTTGACAGCTCGATGTGAATACGCGCAGGGACTTGAAGATCGACAAGGGACATTTGTAAAAGAATATGGTCTTCATATCGAAACCTTCATATAGAAAGAGGCTCTCTGTGAATACCATCCATCGGAGTACAGCAGGAGTTGCGATGCTCCATTAAAAACGCGTGTACGTGTAAATGTGAGATGTAGAGAGGAGAAGGAAAAAGGAGGGGGTGGACAGAGACAAGCAAAGTTGCTGGAGGGAGAAATAACACTTACAATGAAACGCACAGACACAATTCCATTATTAAAGCGTCTAACATGCGATCCAAAGACAACTTTAATTGCGCAGGAGCCTAAAACGATTGGACTGCCTAAATGCATTCAGAACATCCGTGACGCCTCAGGGAGAATCATGCAGAACGTGAAGGAGGAGGAGGGAGCCCTGGGGGGGGCGGAGCTATTTTGATTGACGCATGCCTCGACTCCGGCGACAGCTGCGGAGTCCACTCAATGACAAATTGTCAAGCACATAATCGCAGGGTAAAACACACAAGATCTAATTACCACACATTGTCTGAGTTTCCCCTTCATTCGATCTTGCAGGTGCCAGAAATAATTGCCATGTCTGAAAAGCAAAGAGTAGGCAAAGGCAAATCGAAAGAAATGCAGCTAATGGAATACGGGCCGAGGCGACTGTTGTTTTAAAAACCCCTCCGGTAAAAAACCATTGAGCTGTGAGGTGGGTACTGCAAGTATGCATGCGTCGTGTTTTTCCTGACATATTGCAGAGTATGCAAAAAAAGCCCCTCGGAATATCTGCTGTGTCATTGCGTTATCTGATTTGCCATTCTGTCTGTTTTTCTGCCGTTTGGAGGGTTTAACGGCTGTAGGAAGTGAGTGGGGCGGTTGACCGTGGGGAGCACGAAGCTGCGGGTTGACGGGGTGGAAGTGTGGTCAAGACGTCGTGTGGCGTCTGAGCTCGGCGGAGGGGATGTGAATGGAGGCGAGGCGAAGGGAGGACACTGTCTTGGCTGAGTGGATGGAGAAGCCCTGGAGACCCTGGTGTGATGTAGTGCCGTACGGAGCGTGGAGCGAGCGATGAGGTCAGGCCACGGCAGATACAGCATGTGGGTCTGCAGTCCTACAGGACCGTCTCATTTGTTTCCTATCACTTTCGCAGTCCAAAGGGAAGCCTGAGCAAGCAGGAACCAGGGGAGGACATAAATAAAGCTAGGCTCATGTCACATCTTGAGGATGATATGACACATAGCGCTGAGGTTCAGTCTGTTCCACACGCACGGGGTCGCAGATCCTGGGGGAAAACCACAGGACCTGCACTTTCAACAATTACTTTCAATTTTAAAGTGAATGTTGTAAAGTTGCAAATACATGTCCTTTCTGCCCCCTGTGTCCAGAATCCACATAATACAGGTAAAGATGAGCCATGGTAGGTGTATGACTATTAAATGAACTATAAAATAGTGTTGTCACGATACCAAAATTTTGACTTCAATACGGTACCTGACTAAAATATCACGATACTACTACTGAACCGATACTTTGAAAAAAAACATAGAACAAGAAAAGTAACTGAATAATAGATGATCCAAATGGAGACAACAGTTATTTTATCTATTAAAACAAACCATTTCATCCCCCCTTTATTTTTTTGTTTAAATAAATAAAATAATATTAATCACATACCAGTGCCACTACACAGGATTATGGTAAACAACTACCAAGCCTACAGGTATGTAGAGATCTTTGCTATATTGGTAAGTTAGCTTAAAGGATAAAGCCAAATCTTATTTCATGATATAGGACCCAGACGCAAGTGACAAACTAAAGGGCAAGTACAACAAACACACAAATGAAAGAAAGAGGGCCCTATAAAATGTGTTTTATTTTTTCCTAAATTCCATTTTAATTTTTCTAGACTCTATTTTAATGGTTACATAAAAAAGTATTCATCAAAAAGCATGTCTAATTAATTGAAATCATGAAACTTGCAGAATATAATTATTATTATTATTATTATTATTACTATTTTTTTAATGACATGTTTTTAAGGCCCTATGAAATATGTTTTATTATTTTTCTCAAATTCAGTTTTGTTTGTGAATCTCTCTTCATTTTTTGGATTTTAATCGTTTCATTACATTTTAATAATCACCACACATTGTCTACACATGTCTAATGAATTTATAAAGGATAATTAGATTCGATAAAGAATTAATTTATTATAGGATATTTATTTATTTTATTATTTTTTTTTTTCAGAAATACTGTGTTGTGCGTGTACAATTTTCTGGTAAATAAATTCTGGTAATTTTTTTTTCTGGTAAATATTCCTTAAACATTGTTTTTTATTATTATTAATAGTACTATCTTTACATTAAGTAATATATTAATATATTTCTGACTGTCAAGTTAAACCGAACTTTTATTTTGACGGGTTGCGGTGAAGACCTTTAGGGTCTTCATTATATGACGACAGTTTTCCGCAAAAGAAATGGTAAAATGGTCACGAACTGACTCTCAGAGCAGTTCTAGAGATGATGTTCATGTACTCATATATTGAGGCTGCAGAGGCTGAAAACACAGCGAGCGTCACACGTTTGTGTGTAGTAAACAAAACAGCATCTGCGCCATGTACTAACACAGACACGCAGAAATACGGCTCTTATTAAAATGCATTCTTAAAGTACCGGTACTAGTAAAATGCGGAATCGTACCATTCTTAAAAGCAGGGTATTGCAATACTTTTTAAGTACCGGTATATCGTGCAACACTACTAGAAAGTAAGCAAAAGAGTCTGGTTGTCAAAGAAAAATCCCATGAATGCATTAACTAACATGAACAAACTATGGACAATACACTTATTACATTATTTATTAATCATTGGTAATGTTAGTTAATAAAAATACAGTCATTCATTGTTTGTTCATGTCAGTTCACAGTTTGTTCATCATGTTAACACAAATTGTGATTTTAAAAATGCATTAGTAAATGTTGAAATTGCATTAAGATTAATAAATGGTGTAGAAGTATTGTTCACTCTTAGCTCATGTTAACTAATGTAGTTAACTAATGGTAACTAATGAACCTTATTGTAAAGTGTTACCACATTAGTTTATGCAGCGTGAACTAACATAAACATTTTTATTAACTGGGCCATTCTGTTTCAAATCAACCAAATTGTGGAAACTACCCTGGCTCAAATTTTGGATTTTGTTTATATTTCTTTTCTGTAGAAGGACAGATGTAGTGATGAAAGCCAAAATATTAAATGTCACAGATGTATACTTACTGAGTTATCCACTATTTTGTAGAGGGGGTCAAAATTACCATTTCCATTTGAGATTTGGAGCCAAATTAGAGGGGCATAAAAATTACATTAGAAAGCTGGCAGCACCATTATTTTATTTTTACACAGAGTTTAGTAAGTCTATTAGTGAAATCTGTTGACTTTAGCAATCTGTTTTTCATTATATGCTAACGATAACAGTTCAAAAATGGCCAAAAGCACTTTGTGTTTTTGCCTCAAGTTTGCATGCCTATAACTCAAGAAGTATCGAAGATATCTTAATATCCTTTTAGATTCTGATTCCTAACAAACTTTCCTTCTGGTATCTTCATTTTAAAGGCCCTCGATAGTTCAGTTCCAGAGATACTAGGATCCATGAGTAAGTTGGTAAATTGTTCGCATTTTCAGCAGTCAGAAACAAAATGTATGTTACTTTGCAGACTTTTTTCTTTTCAAAAGGAAGGTCTGAAGAACAAATAATGTTGAAACTATAAATGTATCTTATGGTTTTCTATCAACACAATGCTTACACTCTTAAAAATAAAGGTGGTTCACGATGCCATAGAAGAAGCTTTTTTGTCTAAATGGTTCCATAAAGGACCTTTAACATCTGAAGAACCTTTCTGTTTCACAAAAGTTTCTTTGTGGCGAAAGAAGGTTCTTCAGATTATAAAAAAGGTAAAAAAAGAGATAGAACCTTTGACTAAATGGTTCTTTGTGGAACCAAAAATGGTTCTTCTATGGCATCATTGTGAAGAACGTTTTAAAGCACCTTTATTTTTAAGAGTGTAGAACATACCTCTCTGAGTGCCACAAATATTCTTTTTACACAGTTTCTCATTTTTAGTATTTTCTTTTGGAATCTACATTTTTAATATGCCATTTTAAGCCATTTTTCCTAATGGCTTAGTCCCAGAGACATGGGCATCTCAATGCGGCTTTGTCTCCAAATTTCGAATTTTACCCAATTTAAATGGTCAATAACCAAAAGTAGGTCACTTTTTAAACAGCTGATAGTGTTTACTGTGTTTAAAGAGTAATGTCTGAAGAACAAACAATACTGAAACTATAAATGTATCTTGTTTCCCTCTATCAAAACAACTGAATGCAACATTCAGTTAATTATCTCTCTGAATGCCAAAAACTAACATTTTCTGAAGTTTACAAGCCTTTAATTCAAGTCCTAAAGATATCTTTATGTCATTTTACATTCTTGCTTCTAAGAAACTTTTCTTTTGGACTCTTAATTTTTAAGGCCCTACATGGTTCAGTTACATAGACATCAAAGCAGCAACGTGTTGTTACAATACTACATATTTGAACTCTTGGTACAATGAACAAAGTTGCTTTTTCCAAATATCTCTAAAACTCAAATATAGAATCTTATGAATAGACTACTTTGAACAAGCTAATGTGCCTCAACTTAACCATTTTCAGTGGATTTTTGGTACTTAGAGAGTTATGTTTTTATGTAATTCTTTTGATAGAAGGTAACAATTTCTAATTTCAACATTATTCAACATTATTCAACATTAACGGACCTCTGGTTGAGTTTACACGAACCAAACAACAAAAAGTTAATAATGTTTACTAGGGGTGTAACGATACACCGATGTCACGGTTCGGTACATACCTCAGTTTGTACTGAAATATTCAAATATTCCATAATGTTTCCATATTTGTGATGCATCCAAATGCTAAACTATCATTTATTATGTAAATTATAGACTTTGTACTTCAGTCGCGTTCTAACGGTGACACATTGAGGTGGGCGCGCTGATGTTTGGTTCACTGTTTGTTTGGTTATTTTGATAAAAGTATCAACTGCGCAGTCAAGTTAGCAATGTTAGAAGCCTGGAACTGATATGTTTTGTGTTTGTGTGCACTGGCGCAATTACTTTAACTTTCTCATACCAGCAAAATCAACTTAAACAAAAAACAAATAACTAAATTAAATATATTTCAGGTATTTATTCCTTGTATGTATATATGTACTGCAGATTTTATAGCCTATATATGACATTAATTTGATATAATATTTAGTATTTTTACATGTAGGTGGAAAAATTGTAATTTGTACTACTGTCTGTTTAAAATAAATAAAGCATAGTAGATTTGTTTTTGGTTTTTTTTGTTGTTGTACTGAAATCATATCGAACCGTGATTCTCGAACCACGGAATGTACCAAACCATGACATCTGTGTACCGTTACACCTCTAATATATATGTATATAAATAAAATATGCAGTACATTGCCTATATACATACAAGGAATAAATACTTGAAATATATTTGATTTAGTTAACAGATAAACAAAGGAAAAAACAGTGTGACACGAGATTCAGTTCGTTTTGTGACTCAAATGGCAGAAAGCGACATCCTATTTGTTTTATTTATTTTACAAAAGACCTTTTACAGTGATGCATTATTAACAAGACAGTAAATGACAGTGTTTTCAGTTGATTTCGCTGGCATAAGGAAACAGCTGAAGTAATCGCGTCGGCACGTGCACACACAAAACATCAGTTCCAACATTGCTGACTTGAAAGCGCAATTGGTACTTTATCAAAATAAAATACAGTGAACCAAACATCAGCGCAAGCGCCTCATTGTGCCACTGCTGTACTGAAGTACAAAGTCTATAATTTACATAATACATAATAGTTTAGCATTTGGATGCATCGCAAATACGGAAATATTATGGAATATTTGGATTTGTGCCAAACGAGAGAGGTAGGATACAAGAACACAAAGCTCTATTTCGCAAACAGTTAAGTGCACAAGCCTTAAAAGTAACGTTATACTCCTTTGTCAGTGAGAGACGTGTTCAGAATCAGCACATGGTCACTGTCTAGTGGTCTTTGTTTTCAAGTGCGCAACTCCTGGCATTCGCTATTCTTCTGCCGGTGGTTAGAGTTGCATTACTGTTGCATTACCCCTTCTGGGTTGAGGTTGAATTGCGTGTATTCGTTGCGAGGCCTCATGCACCGAACCGAGATGTCCGTACCGTGACGGATCGGTAAAACACATGTATCGTTACACCTTAATGTTTACCCCTTATTGTATTACCAAGGTTTTTAACAAACAACATACTGGAACATTTTTTCAGTATTTATTAGTTCCTTTTACATTTATATTTATATACAACACTCTGCATTTTTTTTTTCCTACTTACATTTAATCATCAGTATGTTTTAATTAAAATAATTTCTGACAGACATGTTATTTTGTCTTATCATCATTATTGGTAATGACATCAAAAACCCTTTGTCGAAAATATAAGAAACATTCTTGCCAGTAATTGTGAGTAACTCACCAATCCTTTGTCTATTTTTTAGCTTCAAATCAAAGTGTGTAATGTTTTGAGTTGGTTTGATTCATATCTTAGAACTCTTACTGAACAATGTTTTAAAATCCCATTGAGGAAATGAATGGGAAAAAATACTTTCAGAACAAAACATAGCCAGGGAACAACAGACTCCATTGCAATACATTTGTCATTCGGACAATTCTCCAGTGAATCTTGTCTATCATTAAATGGACAAGGATGAACCTCTCTGTTTCTAATCCAATCAATATATATCCACAACACCTCACGATGGATGGCAGGTGTGACCTCGGCAGCTCTCGAATGGAATCAAATGTAAAGAAAATCAATACGGTGCGAATCAACAACGGGGAACGAGGGGTGACAGTCTTTAGTTAACTGACGCTTCTGGCTCGGCCCACGCAATTCGACAACAAAGTCGTCGCCTAACCTGCTCATCCTGTCCCTGGCTTTTACGCTAACTGACTCTGACAACTATGACACAAGCAGTCACATTAGCGTACCACTTCAGTTTGTATCCTGTGCAATTTACCTTCTTCAGTGGATACCAAAGTGACACAGCGGCATTATTTTTCCCCCTCTGCTGTACGTTACTAAGCCATGTGAGTATTCAATGAGCGGAAATGTACACACGCACAGCACGGACCCAAACCGCTGCTATTAACCACAACTGATATTATCTATCCTGTCTAAAAAGAAATCACAAGCCATGTGAGTAGGAGCTCAACGTCATGAAAAACATGATACAATATATCTAGAAATATTATAGTAATGTTGCTAGGCTGTTTAACCTCTTAAAGGAGAAGTCCACCTCCAAAACAAAGATTCACATATAATGTACTCACTCCCTTGTCATCCAAGATGTTCATGTCTTTCTCTAGTCGTAAAGAAATTATGTTTTTTGAGGAAAACATTTCTGCATTTTTCTCCGTATAATGGACTGATATGGTGCCCTGATTTTGAACTCCCAACCGCATTTGTTTGAAGCCGCATTTAAACTGCATTTTGAAAGTTCAAAATCGGGGCACCATATCAGTCCATTATATGGAGAAAAATGCTGAAATGTTTTCCTCAAAAAACAATTTCTATACAACTGAAGAAAGAAAGACATGAACATCTTGGATGACAAGGGGATGAGTACATTTTTTGTAAACTGTTGTTCTGAAAGTGGAGTTATCCTTTAGGACACATTACAGTTTCTAGCTCATCCCACATCCACAAGCCACTAGGAGTCCTACAGATGTTCTCCTCTGGTTCAAGCAGCGGGTTTCGGGATCGAACCCAGTACCCCATCACTCTCAGTGGGCTGTGCTGAGGTGAATAAGCCCTGGAGCAGCAGTGGATGAAACGGTCATGCAGGAGTGGATTGAGCCCATGAGAGCAATTGTACAACGCTCTCCAGACACAAATGTGCTGATGCAGGCCATCCAACAGCCAGACAGATGCTGACATACATACAGAACTGGGCATGGAGCTGTGATGGGGGAATGTACTGGGACATGCCATGCAGGACTGGAAATTTAGAACAAAAAATAAAAAGAAAATCATGGAAATACAGAACCAGCTCTTATGTAGAAAAAAAGATAAAATAAATACTGGTGTTGAATGATTTGGTTGCATTAACAGTAACCTGAACGACTGCTGTATTTTTCAACAGAATATTCAGCCAAAAACAAAATCTAGAAAAGAAATGATGTTTTAGCTGAGTCGTGAATGTGATGTGAAAGACTGGGAGTTGCAAAATAATACAAACGACAATAACAACACATCTTTTTATTGCATTGTCCTTACTCGTGCACAAGCAGCAACAAACATGCTGTTGTCTGGTTTGCAAACAAACAACTTTTTCTTTTTTTGGTCTAAAAAAATAATAACATTCCCAATATTTTTAGACAAATGAATTTTCATGACTTCTCCCTGACCTGACCTGTCATTTGTTTAGGAGTTATTGACTTATTTGTGGATTCATTATGGATTTGATTTAGATGTATTAATTTTTATTCAAAGTGATTTGTTGTTGAATCATTTTGAGATCAGATTTTATAGCTCACTAAAAAAAGACTAAAAAGAATTTGTTCACAAATCAAACACTTCTATCGCTTGCAAACAAGGTTTACTTAACCTTGTAAAGCCTGGAATAATAGTCAGACGAATATGATTTTTTGAAATGGAAGAGTTTATTGAAGCGTCAGAAGAAAAGTTTTACATGTGTTTTGTCATAATATTTGGTACATCAGGCTTTTATGGCTCATATAGTATAATATAAGAGAATACAGAGCTCAAACTAAAAGCGAAGAAAAGACCTCTGTTTTATTAAAAGTCCAAAACTAAGCAAAAATGCATGCTATTTGGTTTAGTTGCCACTCCATATCTCCTAATTTTATGATCTTAGTAAAATATTTAAAGGGATCATGGCATTTTAAAATTTGTAATCAATATTTTAATGTTCCTTGAAGTTCACTAATTATGTTAATAAAGGTTTTTCTAGCCCTTTGTCTGAAAGATCCGTTTTTAAGGGGCAGGTCCTTTAACCGCCATTGTTATAATTGGCTGCTAATGCATGTGAGTAAGTGTTATGAGAACATTATGCATATAAAACTATCATTTACTAACAAAGAATTATGGAATTATTTACTCATGGTTTGCGATGCAGCTGCTGTAAAATCCAATACAACAAATAGCTTCATCTGTCAACAAAAGTTTCTTTGCAAACTCTCAATTACACAATACCTTTACAAAACAATCTGCAGTCAAATGCCCCGTATAAGCATATAATCCTCCATCACGATCCAGGATGTCATTAACTCATTCCCTCGCAGTGTTTTTGAAATAAGTTGCCAACCACCACCAGCATTTTTGATTATTTTCACGAAAATTTCATGGCCTCCAGAATTTTTTTTTTTTTTTAATGAATATCTGAACATGCAATACTTCAAGATACAGAACTGAGCATCTACTTTTAAACAAAAAATATATATACAGTATATATATTATTCATGTGAGTAGGAGCATTCTTTTATCATCAACACTTGTTCATAAAAAGCAACATTTTGAGCAAAAAGTTGAGAAAATCGCATGTTTAATCAAAGGTCTGTATCATGTTGTTCATTGTTGATGATCGCATTATTTTTCACATGCATTTCACCAACCATCCACTTTTTCACCAACAAAAACGAATAATGAAACAAAAACCCATTTTGAATGACAAAAACTGACGAAAATCAATTGACATTTTCGTCAACTAATAAAAACGAGATGAAAATGTTAGGGAGGGACGATTTGGGAAAAGATTCATTGAGAACGGATCTGCTGCATGGTTAGGAGGCGGGAAATATTGTAAGCTAGCATACATTTGCTGCACATCTCATAAATTGTTCAAAATTGTCAATATCTGGGAGTAAGTAAAGAGCAGACATATGAATAAATTTGATGATGCAAAAGAGAACTCAATTCGGTCTGGTTTTCTGAGCGCAGACACTGAAGCAGCGCCTCTCACACAACACACGAGTACTCTTTAGCGTCTCATGAATGGAGAAGTACACACAAAATTCTGTTGAAATGTCCATTTTGACGACTATTCATATAAATACACTCGGTTACGTCTTAGGTGAATGTAAACAGTTGGAGAACATCAGTACATTGCATCCGTGCATTCGGTTTTAAAAGGACAACAGCCTAATTTAGTTGCTATTGTCTGTGGCATTGATGATAATCAAGCAACAAAAGAAAGACAGAAAAATCACTCCCTGCTCTTGACTGAAACACTTTAGTAGCCCAAATACAGATTAATCTAAATTTACTTATATAAATAAATATGTCTGCTTGAAAAACGAAGAATGTGGTAAACAAGTTGTTATAAAGAATACATAATTAGACATTATAACCATTGGTATTTCATTGAAAAGAACATGTTCTTGTTTCTTTATTAGACGTGGCTTAATTTAATTTTAATATAAAGGCATGTTGCGTCTCACAGCAGGCAAATCGGTGTCTATCATCATAAAACCTAATATCAAACCTATACAATGAGTTTGGTAATTTTAGAGAAATGCTTAAATTAATTACACTGTAGGGTGACATCGTATCAACTCAACCAGAGGTTCCCAGCTTAAATTTTTTAAGATTTTTTCAAATTAGTTGTGTCATTTTTCTAATTTCATGTGTCATAATAATGATCATTCTATAGGTTATTTAGCACTGCAACACGTCCTGAAGTTTACCATGTCAGAGTTTTTCAGTATAAAAGCAAATCGGGTTTAAATGTCAGGAGTTCCTGTCGGGACACTTGTTACTTTTGTCCCGCTACGGTGACAATAAGCGTTTCTTTTGTCCCGCTGCATGCTAATGGTGACTTTCTGTGTCTTGCATCATTTATTAAAATGTTTGTGTCGTATTAGACCAAAAGAACTTGCCAAGAGCGAGGGTCAGAAAGACAGACAGAGGTCTGATTCGGCCAGATGTTCATGAGAGGGCATTATGAACATAGGCCTATTTCTGTCAGGAACACCAGTCTCAGGATAGCTGCTACGTTGCATTTACCTTAGTCATGTTTTAGCCATACCATAGCTTTTCCACCTGCACCTATGAAACTGCAATGTTTCCAGATGTTTTTAAGCACATTTTGAATCGCATAAAATGCATAAAAACAACTGGATGGAAACATGAATAGGCCTACATTATGTTGAGAATTTATATTAGCCTATGCTAATATAATTTAATTTTCATATTGTACATTCTGTTAAAAATGTTTTATAAAAATAAATTGAATACATAAATAAATAATTTAAACAATTCAGGTTTGTACAGGGTTTTGAAACATTTGATGTAACTTAAATTTAAAATGAAAATGTAATGCATCTCAGTAAATTAGAATGTCATGAAAGAGTTTTCAGTAATTCAACTCAAATTGTGAAACTCGTGTATTAAATAAATTCAATGCACACAGACTGAAGTATTTTAAGTCTTTGGATCTTTTAATTGTGATGATTTTGGCTCACATTTAACAAAAAATCTCAACAAATTAGAATAATATTGGTCATAAAACATTTTTAGTGAATTGCTGGCCTTCTGGAAAGTATGTTCATTTACTGTATATGTACTCAATACTTGGTACAGGCTCCTTTTGCTTTAATTACTGCCTCAGTTCGGTGTGGCATGGAGGTGATCAGTCTGTGGCACTGCTGAGGTGGTATGGAAGCCCAGGTTTCTTTGACAGTGGCCTTCAGCTCATCTGCATTTTTTGGTCCCTTGTTTCTCATTTTCCTCTTGACAATACCCCATAGATTCTCAGGTGAGTTTGCTGGCCAGTCAAGCACACCAACACCATGGTCATTTAACCAACTTTTGGTGCTTTTGGCAGTGTGGGCAGGTGCCAAATCCTGCTGGAAAATGAAATCAGCATCTTTAAAAAGCTGGTCAGCACAAGGAAAAATTGGAAAAAATTTTTGGTAAATGGGTGCAGTGACTTTAGTTTTCAAAAAACACAGTGGACCAACACCAGCAGATGACATTGCACCCCAAATCATCACAGACTGTGGAAACGTAACACTCGACTTCAAGCAACTTGGGATATGAGCTTCTCCACCCTTCCTCCAGACTCTAGGACCTTGGTTTCCAAATGAAATATAAAACTTGCTCTCAGCTGAAAAGAGGACTTTGGACCACTAGGCAACAGTACATTTCTTCTTCTCCTTAGCCCAGGTAAGATGCCTCTGACGTTGTCTGTGGTTCAGCAGTGGCTTAACAAGAGGAATATGACAACTGTAGCCAAATATCTTGACACGTCTGTGTGTGGTGGCTCTTGATGCCTTGACCCCAGCTTCAGTCCATTCCTTGTGAAGTTCACCCAAATTCTTGAATCGATTTTGCTTGACAAGCCTCTCAAGGCTGTGGTTCTCTCAGTTGGTTGTGCATCTTTTTCTTCCACTCAACTTTCTGTTAACATGCTTGGATACAGCACTCTGTGAACAGCCAGCTTCTTTGGCAATGAATTTTTGTGGCTTACCCTCCTTGTGAAAGGTGTCAGATCAGCAGTCTTTCCCATGATTGTATAGCCTAGTGAACCAAACTGAGAGACAATTTTGAAGGCTCAGGAAACCTTTGGAGGTGTTTTGAGTTGATTAGCTGATTGGCATGTCACCATTTTCTAATTTGTTGAGATAGTGAATAAGTGGGTTTTTGTGAGACAAAATCATCACAATTAAAAGAACCAAAGACTTAAACTACTTCAGTCTGTGTGCATTGAATTTATTTAATACACAGGTTTCACAATTTAAGTTGAATTACTGAAATAAATTAGCTTTTCCACAACATTCTAATTTATTGAGATGCACCTGTATGTTTGCAATTACATATTAACAAGGTCATAGTCAGGAATATTAAGTAAAAACAAGAGTAACACAAAAACATCTAGCTTGCATTGCGGTGTTACTTTCGTCCCAACCCACGGGGTCGAAAGTAACAATGTGCAACTTCTGTTCAAAGTGAAATTAAGTGAAATTATTAATAGTATCGATAGACCAATATATCTCCAATATATCTCTGTCTACAACATTATCTTTCTAAAATATGTTTTTTTCTGAAAAATGGTACATTTGTCCCTGCTCTCCCCTATTCACAGGAAGATTACTCAAATCATAAAAATAGATATCCTTTTTGGTTGAAGTCAACTAGTCACTTTTTTTTATTATTATTATTTAGTGAATAGTTGCTTCACCCAAAAAAAAAGTACTAAAAGAATCATTACCAGAACTGTTAGAAACTGAAATCATTAATTGGAATTAAAATCTAAACAAAGAATCATTAAATTCCTTAAGATCCCCTACAACAAACAGCTGAAAAAAAAGCATAAATAAACTGGATAAAAGCCCATGAATATCAGGAAAAAATAACACATTTAATTAGGAGAAACAACAAAAAAAAAAATACATAAATAAAATAGGGTAAATAAAAAAAACTGCATTTCAGAGTAAGTGTAAAGGCATTGTGTGCCAAGAGGCCGGAATATAGAACACGCACACACACACTCACACACACACACACACACACACACGTGAATAGATAGCACAAGCATTCAGTGCATAAAGTCAGAGTAGGTGACAGTGACTAATGGCTATAGATGGGGATGGGCCAGAGCTTTCGGGAGCAATGCCATGCGTGATTAATCAAAACACTGCATATGTAAGGAAATCTTCACAGCCACCACGCATGACAAGCTATAGAGATTTATACCGTGCCCCTTGAGTTCAGAGTGCAGGGTTAATGCCAAAAAACAACTGGCATATTCCGACAATGAAAAACTCTATCAGGAAAACACAACCGGGTGATGAGTCAGAGACAAATCACCTACAAACTGCGGCTGATCGGACACGTAGTGACAGGGACGCGAGTCTATCAGAATCTGCATTTCAGCCAGAGGTTCAAAAACGAAACAACGGCGAAGTACAGCAACCAACGAGGATTAAGGCGTATCCCAAATCCAATTGGATTATAGATACAATAATGAAAAAAAGGAAATGAAAATAATGGCACAACCTCTATCCAGTATCCAATTGTTCTACTAATAGAAAAAGAGAGGCTACGAGCAAGCATGGAACGAAAACCTAATCTCACTAATAAGCAACTTTAGAAGCACGTCGATGAATGAAAAAGAGGGGAAAAAAATGTGCAGGAAGGTGGTCTATTCAGAGAGTGCAGGAGCATGAAATTAATAGGACATTAGCCTGAATAAAAACTAACTTTCATAAACCAGCTCCACTGCAGGAGCAACAAAAGGACAGGCTTGATGTGGAAAACAATGAAGAGCGTAAGAGGGAGGGGGACAGGTGAGGACAGACATCAGCCGAAGCTTTAATTTATTCAGCCGAGCAATATGGTACATCACAACCACCCAGTGTGAATAGGACAGACACTCCAGGATAATTCAGTTTATCAAAGTCAGCTAGCATCTCAGAGCTACTCGTGGAGAAAGAGAACCATTACTGGAGTGGGCTTTAAAGGCTGGAGGCTGCCTGCGCCATTTCTCTAAGTGGTTTCTTTGCCGTTAGCGTTGAATTACGGATTCAAATTGCACGGGAAGATGGGGTAAAAAATACAAACCTCATAGATAGGTTGTGGTTATGGATCTGCAAACTACATATTTTCTATACGATCAACTAGTTGGTGGGCGGAAGCGATGAGTCGAGTACTTCGTCTTAGAATAACTAGGGTCACATAACTCAGACTCCAATCAGATGTGTTTCTTAGGCAATGTTCACATAGGAAGTGTTTGTGTGTTCAAAAACAAACAAAGCGAATGCAAATGAATTGAATTGACCACAGATTTTGAGGTGGAGACAATTTTTCATCCCCATAATGTGCACTATTCGCAACTGAAATGATATTCCTGACTCATGAAACTAAATTGAGGTAACAAACAAGTGGAAAGAAATGTAAATAACTCTTAAAACAATACCCTGTTGAAAAAAACAACATATGCTAGTTATGTTTTGAAGCATGGCTGCTGGTTTTAGCTGGTTTAAGCTAGTCCTTAGCTGGTCATGAGCTGATCCTAAGATGGTCCTAAGCAACTAGCACATGACCAGCTTAACCCAAGGTTATGACCAGCTAAAGACTAGCTCAAACCAGCAGCCATGCTTCAAAACATACCTAAACAGCATATGCTGGATTTTTCAACAGGGTAGACTGATAGAATAACAGATGGATGTTAGAAAAGCTACCTTTACATTTTTGTATTTATTTATATATATATATATATTTTTTTTTCATCACATTAATTCAGCATAAAAAGGAACTTTTGTTGAAGAGGGTGGAAAAACAGTTCATTTCCTAGAATGTATCATCGGTGTAGAATTCAGTAAATTTCTTTGTCATTCTAATTCAAATTCCAAATAACTGTGGGTTGTAGCAAATTCAAAATTACTTGAACTCAAAAGGTCTGAAATGAAGATTTACAAAAACAGAACAGCACAACTGTTTGATAGGAAAACTGACAGCTTTAAAAAAAAAAATGCATAAAATAAATGGACAAAACGCATACATGCATAAAACGATCATACTCCTCACAAAAACCTTTGGAGGCCTTTGGATTATGTATAATAACAGGAAAATCACTCTCAGCAGATGATGAGTCTGACTGTAATGGTTTTGAAATTTAGTTGCACAAGTCCTGCTTCAATGGCTGCAACGTCGGAGCTTCAAAAGGGATGGATTTAGAAACAATTTCTCAGAGTGTACAACCATGCTGAACGTACAGCACAAAGCAACCTCTCAGAAAAGTTATTTCTCTAAATTTAACACCTACAAAGGAATATCACAGGGGTTGGACAAAATGTGTAGGCACATTACACATTTGCACATTATTTATCAGATGGTTTTGATATATAATTTAATACATAATATTCAGCTGGAGACGACACAAAAGTTGCATGAATATATTCTAAGAAGGTTGGAAATTGTGTTAAAGCCAAGTAGTGATAAAACACCTTAAAGGGATAGCTCACCGAAAAATAAAAATTCTGTTATTAATTACTCACCCTTGTGTCTCCAAACACGTAAGACCTTTGTTCATCTTCAGAACACAAATTAAAATATTTTTGATGAAATCTGAAAGCTTTCTGACTGTACGTCGCATGTGTTGTGGTACTCTAGTCAATGTCTGGCGAAGACTGACACGAAAGAGAAGAAATTGTTGAATAAAGCCATTATTTTTGTTTTCTTTGCACACAAAAAGTAGCTTCATAAAATTAAGGTTGAACCACTGATGTCACATGGATTATTTTATCGATGTCCTTAGTGCTTTATGGGCCTTGAATGTGTCAGTTGCATTGATGTCTATGCAAGGTCAGAAAGCTCTCGGATTTCATCAAAAATATCGTAATTTTTGTTCCGAAGCTGAACAAAGGCTTCACAGGTTTGGAACGGCATGAGAGTGAGTAATTAAAGCTGCAGTCCGTCATTTTTTTGGGTTAAAAATGATCCGAAATCAATTTTTGAGCAAGTACGTAACCAGCCAGTGTTCAAAACCATCTCCTTCCTTAAGCCCGAATCACATCGGTAAACTTGTAATGTTTTCTAATTTGAGTGGTACTAGTAGGAATTCGCGGGAAATTCAAGCATGTTGTCATTACGTCACGTCTGTAAACAAAAGAGTACCGGCTGGAAGGCTATATGACATGTGAGGATCCTGCAGGTGGCGAATCATTTAGCCTTTTCTCACAGGAGCTGGAATAATTAAATTTATCATTTTGATGGCGCATTGTAATCCAGAAAGGATTATGTGTTTATGAAACACATGTGACTGAAATTAAATTATATTCCACTTTTAAACGTGCATCTGATTACAGATAGCCGATGTGGGATTACATAAGATTTACATTTTAAACCAGTATAAGGAAAAATATTTAGCTTTTTGGGGTAAAAGAATTTCCTTATATGAAATTCAGATGGTGTGACAATTACATATTAATAATAAAACAACAACAACAACAACAACAACAACGGTTTGATGTGATATGAGCTAACTTTGCGATCATTAGATTTAATCACCACTGGTAGCGCAATTTATTGTAACGTTTTTTTCCTCAGTTGGTCAGAACAAAAGTGGCAGACTTATTATTTGGTCGGATGTCAATATCCAGGGAAAATTCCTATTTGGGTGATATATTCCAAGACGTAGTCTAGAATCTGTGATTCTGAAGTACATTCACACCAGTGCGGTGACTAACAGCCGCACATTCACCTCAAAACATTAGATTCATCCACTCTGGAGCCATGCCGGTGGACAACCTACGTAATGAAGATAACTCCGCAAATAACGGCAAGTGCAGGTTTCAACACAGAGATGGTGAACATTCAAGATGTTCATGTTTTTCTTTCGTCAGTCGTAAAGACATTGTGTTTTTTTGAGGAAAACATTTCAGATATGTTCTCCATATAATGGACTTCAGTGGTGCCTCAAAGTTTGACCTTTCAAAAAGCAGTTTAAATGCAGCTTCAAAGGTCTCTAAACCGAGTAAGAAGGGACTTATCTAGTGAAACGATCAGCTATTTTCTAAAAAATGTACAATTTATAAACTTTTTAAACCTCAAATGCTCATCTTGTCTAGCTCTGCATGATCTCTGTGTATTCCGGTTCATGACAGTTAGGGTATATCTAAAAACTCCCATCTCATTTTCTCCTCCAATTCAAAACCGTCCTACATCGCTGTTTTACCTTTTTTGTAAAGGGCGTTTGATCTTCTTTACACATTCACTTTGGAAACACTGAATCGGTACTTCTGCAGAAGCTAGACAAGATGAGCATTTGAGGTTAAAAAGTATTATACATTTTAACCTCAAATGCTTGTCTTAGCTCTACGTGAACATTTTCTCCTTCAACTTCAAAATCGTCCTACATCGCTGCAGAAGTACCGACCCAGTGATTACAAAGTGAATGTGCAAAGAAGATCAAACGCCTTTACAAAAAAAGGTAAAACAGCGATGTAGGATGATTTTGAGGTTGGAGGGGAAAATGAGATGGTAAGATAAGACACTTCTTCCTTGGCTGGGATTGTTTGAGCCCTTTGAAGCTGCATTTACACTGCATTTTGGAAGTTCAAACTCACAGGCACCATAGAAGTCCACCATATGGAGAACAGCGTTAATTTCATCAACAAAGATTTTTTCTGTGACTAAGACGAGACGCTGACGAGCTAAAACTAATATCTGATGATAAATACTATGACGAAATTTATGCCGCGTCTGTGTTAACAAGACGAGACGGGACTACAATGTTATTTGAGGACTACCGGACATTCAAAATACATCCAATAGCCTAAGTTAACGGTCTTGTATTTCAAAATGTGCGTCCTTGTCATTGGATCATAAGGGGTGTTTGCATATCTAGTCTCAGTATGACAGCCGCAGTGGATGGATAGGCTACCAAAACGCGAAGTACCAATCTGAAACAATGGCCTAAGTACCTGAAGGGTTAGCGATAGGGTCACCAGGCGTCCCGTTTTTCCCAGGAGTCACAATTCGTTGTTGATTAATAGGCAGAATTATACCGATAGACGCACACCAGAAGCGATCTCGCTCGTGCAGGTTCCACTCAGCGCATGATCAGTTCTCAGTGCTCAAATATACACACAGTATTCCAAATGTCTATCGTGTTAAGTATCTTACGTTAATACAGTCAGTTATGGCCTAAGTGAACGTAAACAGGTGGGTGAAAACTGAATGTGTGTCACTGTCAGTCTTACATGCATGCCTTCTGTCTTAAAGGCAACAAAAAATGTTAAATGTATACATGTTAAGTAAATCTACTGTATCTAAAAAAATGAGTTTAATTTGTATCTCTACCCAAAAATGAAAACTGTCATCATTTATTCCAGTTTTTTTTTACAAATTTCTCATAAGCTGGTCTAATTTGGTCACATTTGGTCTAATTAGAGAAGATTTAGTGACTAGCCTATTTTTGTTTGAAGACAAGACAGTTTCACTAAAAGTAATGACTAAAAGTTGACAAAAATGCAATGACTCAAATGACTAAAACGTGACTAAGACTATTAAGCGTTTTCGTCTCGATAAAGACTAAGACTCAATCAAAAATGCCTGTCAGAATTAACACTGATGGAGAGAAATCCTGATATGTCCTGAAAAAACAATTTCTTTACGACTGAAAAACAAAAGAAATGAAAATTTTGGATGACAATTGGGTGAGTAAATTATCTGTAAATTTTTGTTCTGGAAGTCTCCTTCAAATACTGCCCTTTCTCTGGTGTCACATTATTTTTGTCCAACCCCCATTTTGTCATACTGTATGTATGTTTTCCAGTAGTCAGTTGCTAGACAACTAATCAACGTTTCCTGAAATGTCTCTAGTTCTGGTTCTAGATATAAATCCACTATTACACCACAGAATCACCACCATCTGTCATGGTGGGGTTGTTATTTAGTGTTTCCATCAATGATTCAAAGCTCCTACATGACTTTCTACTTAATATAGTGTCAAATGGACATGACGTTGTGGTTTAGGTGAACAACACCTGATGTCATAACTTCTAAGGAAGTGCATTCATGAAATGCATTATGGGACCTACATGACATGTTTTAAGTGAATTGCCTGTCACTTTGGATGAGTGTCTGTATAAGAGCTTTCACTTCAAGGTGGACCACTTTACCGTTCTGTGGTCAGGGGTTTCTCGTTGGTGGTGCCGTTTGTTTATCCAGGATATCTGCGCTAATTGGTGTGACAATGCCTGCACACTTCACATTACGAAATCGCTGATGCATTTATTCAGGGGTCACTTCGGGGGCACGCGAAAATGTTCGGTCAACGTCGACAAACTGCACAAACGACCTCCGCTGGGGACTAGGTGGGCAGGAAAGGAGGGGTGGCCAGAGTGGACAGAGAAACAAACTGCCACGTCTATTTTGTGCTCCCAGGCCAGGATGAAATCAGTGTGTGGCTGGAAGCCAGAAAACCCAGGCTGGTGGAGAGGAGACTGACCCAGCGCTCATAAATTATTCTGATCCTGGCCGTGGCCACCTGTGCAGGGTAGAGGGAGGACACAGCGCTGGCCTCCGAAATGACCTGACGATGTGCCGCACGCCGGCTTCGCCGCTACAGGACGCAGCCTGCCCCCTTCCCCCCCATGTGCCTAAGCACGACGACCTTGGGCGGGACAAGGGACGACGGTGACATCAGGCTTGACTTCCTAAATTAAAAGAGCAGAATGGCTCCAGTCGTCCCCGCTGGCAACTCGGAGGGGCGGGCTGGCCATGTGACAGGAGAGGCTCACTGGCCACAACACTAAACAGAGTAGATTACATTACGGCAATCTGTGATTAACAGATACAGATCTGCAATGTAATGTATGCTACAAAAACCCTCAATAAGTATTGACAATGTGCTCGAACAAGAACATCCCAACAGTTCAGCTATTGTGCCTTGTTAGAGTGTCATTTCAAGATGACTTTGATGTCTGTTGGACTCCCACATACAACCTCAGCAGGGCTCCAGAATGCAGATCTAGACACCATTAGTGACAGTCAGGAAAGCTTTGCGCATGTTCATACATGGTTCTATCAGATATCATATTGTTAAGAGTGTAAGCCAGTGTTTCCTGCACACAACAACAAACACAGTATGGGTGGACTTTTTCTTTTCTTCAGGAAAATAATGACTTTATGATGATTCTGTCCTGATGGTTTTATTATTTTGCAAGTTTTCCGAGCAGTACAGCCGAGCTAACAGCTGAAGTGGGTGAAGATAAAAATCATTGTGCTTTTTTTTTTAATATCAAAGATAAAATAATGACAAAGATATGCATTACAGATACACATAATATACAAATAAAACAAACAGTGCTTTATTTTTTTTAGGTACAGTAGGTGTATTGAGCAGTAGCATTCAAGAAATTGAATAAACAAATATAAAAAAAACAATATATACACTTTCTTCAGTTCTTCAGTCAAGAACAGTGAGTGATTTTTATCTTTGTGTTTTGTTGTTTTATTAATATTAAAGGAAGTGTCACCAAAACTGTACTCCCATTGTATTTTTTCTGTCAAGTCAATGGGGACCAGCAACTGTTTGGTCACCCACATTCTTCAAAATATCTTCTATTGTGTTCAGCCGAAGAAGGAAATTAATACAGGTTTGGGACAACATGACAGTGAGTAAATAATGGCAGAAGTTTAATTATTGGGTGAACTATCCCTTTAATGACAAGCGGCAGCATGTTTAGTAGGGTACAACGGGGCTAAAGGCACACCTTAGAAAAAAAATGTGCTCTTCACTGCACCTAAAATGTATAATTGCAGAAAAAATATATACGTTTGTATTTAATATTTATGGACCAACAGATTCTGTGTGACAATAAAGGTGGCAAGGAGGTCCCTTTAAAAGGCTCACCAGCATGGGGTAAAAGGCACACAGTATTGATATATTTCAGCTATAATAATGTTTTTTGAAATAACATCTAAGTTCATTCTTATTCAAAATCACTTTAGCAAAGTTTGTACGATTTTCTGCTTATTTTGAAAAATAAAAGAATTAATTTTGTTCAATAAATATATTTTCATTAAAATATGTTAATATAAAAAAATAGCATTGAAGGAGATAATTTAATAATTTAATATAACTAGATTTACATTAGTAACAACAAATGATATTTTATTTTATTATATGATATGATTAATATCATCTTTTTAAATATAATGGTTTCGTTTTAAACATGGTGATTATCACACTCAGCATAATATGTGACCCTGGACCACAAAACCAGTCTTAAGGGTCAATTTTTCGAAAGAGATTCATACAAAATTCATACTCTGAAAGCTGAATAAATAAGCTTTCCATTGATGTATGGTTTGTTAGGATAGGACAATATTTGGCCGAGATACGACTATCTGTCCAAATAAAGTTCTTAGCAATGCATATTACTAATCAAAAATTATGTTTTGATATATTTACAGTAGGAATTTTACTAAATATCTTCATGGAATATGATCTTTACTTAATTTCCTAATGTTTTTTGGCATAAAAGAAAAATCTATCATTTTGACCCATACAATGTATTTTTGGCTACTGCTACAAATATATCCCAACGACTTAAGACTGGTTTTGTGGTCCAGGGTCACAAATATGATATTTACCATCTGAATATAACCATGTCATGTCAACAAATGAAAAAGTCAGTCCTCTATTAATTATCATGTTAATTATTGTGCCTTTTAGCCCCAACAGCAGGGGTGCTTTTTATCCTAAATACTATACTTTTATACATTATTTCGTTATTTAAAAACTGTTGCTTTAATTATCATAAACAAAACTGAAAATCATTAGGAAGACATTTGTCTCAAAATGTATGTATTCATTTTAGTGATTCTCATTTGTTACTTAAAACCTACAACATTTTAGAAAACATCAAATACTAGGTCAAGTAAGGATCAAGGATCAGACAAATTTGCACGTGCATCTTGAAAAGCAGATGTCTTGAAAAGTTCTACGCCATGTTTTTGTGCCATCTAGTGGTTTAGAAGAAAATAAAATCAAAAACGCCTTACCCCAGGGCGCTTTAGCCCTGTTGTACCCTACTACCAGTCTTGTGTCGCTTTAAGACCTGCACACATTGAATATACAGGCATGCATTCTTTTTTCTTAACTGTTTACTTTCACTTTAGACATAACCAATTGTGTTTATAGATAAATCTTGTGTTTTCTGACACTATTAGCGCAATGAGACGCGGAAGATAATTTAATCCAGTGATTAAGCGCTGTTTGGCTTGTACTCACTCAGAAAAGGCACATATCAGAATAGCATGCAAATTAAATGTTTAATCAGCAGAGCTTTAAAGACTTAACATATTGTCATTTTCTGATTGTGAATAAGTGCAGTGTAGATCTACTATTGACTAAACATTTGGTGAATGTATGTCGTGTTGTATAACATACTGAGACAGAGGTGGCAGAACTGCAACTTACAGAATGTGCGCTGTAGCACAATACTATGATATTTCCTCAAAAACAGATCATGGAGACATTTTAATCGCCCACGATCAAAAATCGTGATAACGCACAACCTTAGAACAAAGTACGAGCCGCGTTGTCCGATACGTGAACAACTCTTAAGAACTGATTCTTTTAATGACATAATGAGTCTAAAGAAGTCACTGATTAGACTTGAATCAGAATCAGTCAGTGCAGTTACTTCAGGTTTATGAGACTAACATCTGTCTGTTTACTGACTGGCTATTCATATAACAATATGTACTAATATTGCTACGGTTTTATTTAAGTGGAACTAATATAATCAGCATAGAAAAAGCACCCTTTACATAACTTTATGTAAGCAACGTCGTAGTCCATATACTTAATTGTGGCTTCATTACATTGCACATGAGTGACTTGTTAAATGCACTCGATGAACTGAAGCTCTTCTGAACAACCGTCTTTAATCAAGCCAATCTGTAATTTGTCAATTAAAAAGGTCATTTGCCTCTTAAATGCTTCACTTTAAGAGCCAAGGCCTCCTTCATTGCTGGAGCTCCATTTAGAATACATAACGTCGCTGGAATATTCTATGAAGGGTGCCTTCAATCTAAATTTATGAGGACGCTTTCAACCACAAACTGAACAAAGAATAGCAGGTTTTTTTTATAATGGTACTGGGAAAAAAAAGCCCCAAACAAGTTCTTCAGCTGCGTTTCCACGTTCCATTATGATGTGTTCCATCCACAATAAGGTATTTGGCAAATTACACCCTCTCCAGCAGACCTGTTGGTATAAATAACACCAATGAAATAGCTAATCAGTACAAAATGACGCACGGATGCAATCAAAGCGGAGCCTTTCTGCCCGAACACTCACCCACAGCTCCTAGGTATACGATTGACCACAGTCAACAAAATATTTACTCTGAGAACTGCTAGGAGAGGGGGTATATTATATTCGCTACTATTTTTGCAGCCATGTTTTTCTCCGCTTCTCGCCTCCAGCATGTGCCGCTGCCCTAGCTGAAACCAAGCAGTACACAAAGTCTTTTATCTCCTGCTGCTCCTCTGTAGGAGCCTGATGTAGATTAGGGAACAGACGGTTCTTCGGCACTGCGGAGAACCTCCATTACAGCGTTTCACCATCAGCAATCACGGAACCCTCATTAAACTAAAAGAAGAGAAACAGAAACGTACAGACAATTAAGAACAAAGGAAGGAGGAGGGGGAGACGGGCTTCCGACGGCAAGACGCGATCCACCTACGTGGTAATCAATCCATCCATCAATCCATCCATCCATCCAGCTGCAATCAGTACGCCGATGATCAGTCAAGTCGAGCGTTTAATTAGTAAAGAGCTCTGTTTCACTGGGCGTGTCCCAGAAGAGATAAAGGAAGGTGTGGAAGAAAAAGGGCCAAGTAATGTAGAACACAACGTGAATTATTCAGGGCTTTGAGGCTGGGTTTCCCTGAAGATGAGTAAATAGTTCAGCAAAGAGACGAGAGCGTCTAGCCCTTTAGATAATGCAGGAGTGGACTGTGGAGAGAAAGCAAGGCTCTTACGCTCTAATCACCCCACATCGAGGTGTGTGTGAAAGTCCTCGGGGAGTGTCAAACAGCACCTACTCGTTCGAGGAGTCTTGCCTATTAGTGAGCTTAATTACTCTCGCGTAGAGACCCGCATGCGGGCGTTTTGCATCGACACGTGGCGACGGCCATGCCTGGGCACGTTACGTGGAAAAGCCCACAGGAATGGAACATCTCAAATGAGATCTTTTGAATATCTAAATTGGTTCTTCTAGAGATGAGATCTTAATCTCACAACTGTGCTTTGAGTCGCTAAAATATCAAGGTCTGCATTAAGCTTTTTGATTCTGTACACACCGCCGAGTTTTAATGGGAATTCTGTTGTGAACTGCAGTTGTCAATAACTAAACGGTTTTAAAGGGATAGATCACTCAGAAATGAAAACTGCATAATTTAAATCACCCTTATGTTGTTCCAAACCTGTGAGACTTTTTTTGTTGTTGTTGAACACAAAGATATTTTTGTAGGGCTGACACTAATTTCATGATTTGATTTGTTTCTGATTTACAAGCTTATGATTCAATTCGATTTCTAATTCAATTCAATTTCTTTTGAATTGAAATGGATTGTTTTTTTTAATTGTTTTGGATATATATCAGGTATAGTAAATGCCAAATTGTCTCAACTAATGCTGTAAAATATACATGATAGTCAGTTGGGACTACATTATTATAATCTTGAAGGTTAAAAATAACTGATTTGTACACAAATGCTTAAATTTTCCACAAGTTTCCTACTCCCATGAGGCCTTGCATCAAAAGTGGGAGCATTTTCCAGTTCAAAGTAAACAAGCGGGACGTGACACTCATTCATTCAACAGCTGACAGGAGTGACAGGCAAATGAAGCCTCATGAAGCACCGAGACTTTCCTCTGACTGTTTCGGGAAAGATTCAAAGCTTCGAGAGTGTCGAAAACAGCGCGATGGAAATATGGTGGTTAGTAAAAAATAAAGTAGCCCAAAGCCTGCGAAGCTACGTTGGAAGAAGCATTCACCACAATTTCCATAGATCGATCCATGTTATATGCACAAATAAAAGCCTAACCGTGTGTGTTTGTTTATTGAATTTCTGAACTCTGATAAATTAATTTACTTATTGAACAGTGCCATTAAAGGCCAGTACGAATATCAATATGATGCATTAGAAGAATAATGTACACATATATTAATTGCAGATGACATATATTTAATTTTCCTGAAGTAATATGTATTCTTCATGTTACTTCTATGATTGGGTATTTAAAAATGTAATAATTAAATAGGTCCCAATGAAAATGTAAGATCTGGGGGTCAAACATTAAGACACGCAAAGTGAATCGCGCACATGACAGGACAGAAACTGAGGCTTCTACTAAAGGGATTTCTACGTTAAGCCTCAAATCGAAACCTCATCTGGTATGCCCTGTAACACAAGCTCTGATGTCTCGGTTCAAATGTCATTTCACTAGTTGACAGTCATTCAAGATTTAGCGAACTTGCTAATGATGATAATGTGGGAACACAAATTCGAAAAGCATACGTTGTCCATTAGAACATAATGACATCTCTCATAAAGGTGTGTATCTTTACAAAGTAAACAATGGTCTAAAAAAACACTTAGCCTCTTCACTAATTAGCACACAAAATACCATTGGTATACTACGTCCGCCACCTCACCGGAAGTTGTAACCACGTTCTTTTTTACAGTAGCACCCCTCTGAAACTTGTGGATAACAATAAAGTTAATAATATTTCTACTCCAATTAGTTTTTTTTTTAAATACAAAGGGTGTCTGTCATAAAAACTTGACAGATTTATTCAAACATAAATTAAACATTGAAGAACAGTAAAAATTACAGTGAATATGTTACATGATGCATTATTTAGCAAAATGCTCCTCTCTAGAGTTCATTTTTCAAGCTGACTAATGAGTTTATGATTACCTAATATGTTGTTTTTTTCTGAGGTAAATGTGACGGTATGTGACATACTGTTTACAAGCTGTTACACTGATGTCTTTCCACAGTTGAAACACTGATTGCACAATTACATGAGACAGTTCTCATGAACTGAGGCACAACAGCGATCTGTCACTACACGTTAAACAGCGCCCAAAAGCATTTATTGTTTGAATACTATAATAAAATGCAGAATTTGAAGTCTGAGACTTTGTTTCATATCAAAATTAACAAAGCACAAAGCTTATTGCGATTTATTGGATGGGAGGCGTGCTACAATGCTCCATTCACTTACTGAAAACAGACTAGACTAGTCGATTCTTGGGATTTAAGAATCAATATTGTTTCGTAAAAATGACAAATCGATTAATATCAATGTATAAATGAATTTTAAGATTGGGTTTTAAGACCCCAACTGACTTTCATTTTATGGACAAAACTGACTTCGTTTTTCACAGAAGAAAAAGTCATACACGTTTGGAATAAAGTGAAGGTGAGTAAATGAATTTTCATTCACTCATTAAACATTAAAAATCAGCAAGTGTTCCTCTTAAAACTGGTTCTTAAAAATGGGTCCTGTAATGCCATTTATTTTGAAATCGCAAAATAAATAAATAAAATTGAAAATTCTTTTAAAATCAAGCCACTATTATTCCAGCACAGTGTCGAATGAGTTGACATTAAAGGATTAGTTCATTTCCAGAACAAAAATTTACTCTTGTCATTCAAGATGTTCATGTCTTTCTTTCTTCAGTCATAAAGAAATTATGTTTTTTGAGGAAAACATTTCAGGAATTTTCTCCATATAGTGGACTTCTATGGTGCCCCCGAGTTTGAACTTCCAAAATGTAGTTTAAATGCAGCTTCAAAGGGCTCTAAACAATCCCAGCCAAGCAAGGAGGGTCTTATCTAGTGAAATGATCGGGTATTTTCTAAGAAAATGTTACAATTGATATACTTTTTAACCATAAATTCTTGTCTTGTCTAGCTCTGTGATGTGCATGCGTACTCTGTGCACTCCGGCTCAAGACAGTTAGAGTATGTTAAAAAACTCCCATCTCATTTTCTTCTCAAACTTCAAAATCGCCCTACATCGCTGTTTTACCGTTTTTTGTAAAGGGTGTTTGACTTTCTTTGTACATACACTTTGTAAACACTGGGTCGGTACTTCTGCAGCGATGTAGGATGATTTTGAAGTTGGAGGAGAAAATGAGATGGGAGTTTTTCAACATACTCTATACTATATTGAACTGGAGTGCACAGAGTACACATGCGCATTGCATGCATAGCTATCAAGGCGAGCATTTGAGGTTAAAAAGTATAGAAATTGTAAATTTTTTTAAAATAACTGATCGTTTTGCTAGATAAGCCACTTCTTCCTCGACCGGGATCGTTTAGAGGCATTTGAAGCCGCATTTAAACTTTATTTTAGAAGTTCAAACTCACAGGCACCATAGAAGTCCACTATATGGAGAGAAATCCTGAAGTGTTTTCCTCAAAAAACAATTTCTTTATGACTGAAAAAAGATAGAAATGAACATCTTGGACGACAAGGAGGTGAGTACGTTATCTGTACATTTTTGTTCTAAAAGTGAACTAATCCTTTAAAGTTTATTCCAATAAAACACAAAGATCCTCAGCATAATAAAAGCAGGGTTGTTACCATCTAACCAAATAAGATCAAGCAATCCAGCAATAGCCTTGGCCACCTTGACTATGTTCCCTGTACAGTTATTATTTTGAAGAAATTGGTTTGCAAATTGTTAAAAATGTATCTTAAGCAAAGTTTTTCAAGGATCTCGTGGACCTCTCCTACTGATGCATGGATCACACTTTCTGGAAAATAGAGATGCGTGATATTAAGATTCTGGCTGAAATAAGCCAATAGGCCTAATTATTTTCATATAATGGCTAATAATCAATAAATGGCCGATATTAAATACCATAATGGCCGAGATAAAATATATACCTTAGTTAATTTAGGATTGTTCACCAAAACAAAAATTCCTTCAGTAATTACTTACCCTCAGGTCATTCCAAACCCATAAGACCTTCATTCATCTTCAGAACACAAATTAAGGTATTTTTGATGAAATCCCAGAGCAAATGTTGAATTGTTTTTTTTTTTGTTTTTTTTTGCACACAAAAGGTATTCTCATAACTTCATAACATTACAGTTGAACCACTGACTTTCTGGGCTTTAAACATGTCAGTTGCTTTGCTGTTTATGCAGGGTCAGAAAGCTCTCGGATTTCATCAGAAATATCTTAATTTGTGTTCCAATAATGAACAGTATTATTCAATAACTAGCGATTTCACTCAAAAACTTTAAATGAGCATTAGATTGTGGAAAAGTTAATGTAAAGGTAAAAGTAAATAAAAACACATGTACAATTAATATTATCCAATATCAAACAATTACAATAACTATTGCATCAATAAACTGTGTATCCCTACACGTTTCCCTTTCATCTCATGTTAACCATCCAAGGTGACATGGGAGAAACTCAGAAGCACAGACCAAAGGATCCTCATTAAAACCAACTGACATGCAACATCATGTCAGTACGTGAAACTGCATTTCTAAGTGGCTTTAGATGAAACCAACATAGGTCATGAACTTCCCAACTCTGAGACCCCTATCCCACCGTTCGGAGGTTAATCCAGCTCCTCCCGCCTCTCATCTCATCGCCCTTCTCACCTCGCTCTCTGTGTGACATCACAGGCTGCAGGAAGCTCCAGGGACCGTTCGCAAATCCGCGTTCCCTCACGCAGGTTGAGCTTTCAAGCCCGGCAAAGCTGCAGAATATTGTGAAGACTCGAATAATGAAAACGTTGAGAAAAAAAAAAGAAATAAGGCTGCAAGGAGCTTATCTGCTTCGTCTGAAGTGTCTAAGTGCCTCTAAAAGACATTTCCCTTAAAAAAGCCTGCATTATTTCTTTAAAAAACACGATCGGCATTCATATTAGCGCCCCAAACCGCCTACCTTCCTGCCATTGCTTTATGACTGGCAAGTGGTTGACAGGGAGGTGAGGAGTAATCAACAGCACTGCAGGAGGTGGGTACTGGCCTGCAGAGCCACGTTGGCGGCCATATTGTGTTAGGGACCACAGGCATCCGTCGAGGATATGATCAGCCCTTCCACCACCCCACCAAGATCCGAGCCACCTGCTGAGGGTGGCACGGCACGCTACACACTTTCACACACTCCATGTGTTGCATCATATGGGGTTCAGACACATACAAACACACTTAAATACACAAACAGCATGTTAATACCAGCCACACATCAGAGGTCTCTCGTGGATAATGGCTCCGCTTCCACAAACGCTACAAATAGTTCCCTCACATTTAACTGTGGAGTTAAATTACGTTAGTTAAAAGAGAAGCATCTGATTTCGGTGCATGAGGGTCAGTTGGAGAGAACTAATTGAAAGGATCAAATGACTGCGTTACTCGGCCAGGGTCATGCCTAATTCGCCGTTTTCGATCGATCCTTGGTGTATTAGCGATATTATGTGAGCAGAGCTCAAGGGTCAAGTGACAGCGAGAGCTTAAGCGAGCTTTATCAGTCGGCTTCCTATATCGATTGTCCTTGAGAGACAAACTAAATTACACCGATGTGTGTAAAAAGGTCTCCGTTTACAACAAAAATTAGCCTTGCACATTATTCAACCCTGGAAAGTATTCAACTCAAGATATAGATACAAATCATAGCAGGGGTAGGAGAAACCACAAAGATAGAAAGCAATCAGCATTTAAACCGCTGAGCTAGAATCTTTATGGCAAAGCATTATTTTAATCTCAAGGTTTTCTAATAATGTCTATTGATTATTACAGATAAATATGCAATCTACTATATATATATATATAGACATTATATCAAAGCTTTGCTTTTCATTAAAAATTAAGCTAGATAAAACCTCTAGTGCTTATCCAGATTATATTATAAAACTTAAAAGGGGTAGTTGAACAAAAAATGAAAATTCTGTCATCATTTACTCACCCTCATGTCATTTTTATTCAGTGAAACATTATAGAAGATATTTTGAGAGATGTCACTTTCATATCCTTTTCCAAGGCTATTTCGTGCCAGATTCAACAAACAATAAATACAGTGCTTTTATAAATTTCAACTAAATTTCGACTAAACAGTTTATCAATAAATGATTCTAAAAATGTAAGCTTTTCAGGGTCCAACTATCCGAGCTTGCATGAGACATTATTGTCTGAGTGACTAGACAATGTCAGTCGCTGAATAAAATGATGTAACAGGACATCAGGTGATTACATCTGGCAAATAATAATCTGACAAAGACTGTCTGCACTGTATCATTTAGCTCATAGCAGCATTGGCTTCTTTCTTGTGCTACTGTGCTTGCTCACACAGTCAGCGTTTTCGTCCATTTTAATGTAAAATATCCTTTGATATTTATATCTGAGACCCTCATTCTGCAATAAATAGTGTGTGTTGTGCCATGTAACTGTATTCAAGGATGAAAGCTTTAAATCAATACTATTTTGTAATTGAGTGACTCGGCTAACTCAAGGAATTGTTTCACCTAAATATTGATCTTTAGAAACACAAGGAACAACATTTTTTAAAGGCAAATTGCAGTGGAGGGCACAAATGTCATTTCGGCAAATGACCAATAGCTAAACAAGCTAAGCTACTGTGTGTAATCTTTGTGCAGGCCGCTGAAAAAAATACCCCTTTAATTGAGGCTGTATTTAACAACCTACGGCAACAGTGTTAATGTAGCCCAATTTGGTGGGAAAGCTGCGGACTTGGCAACACTGAAATTGCAATTTTTAAAAATGACATTTTACAAATCATGTTCCAGAGGATAAATTACACATTTTTTTCTTGGGGTTACCCTGGTAGATTGTATTTCAGGGGCTAGATATGACGTTATTGGGGTCGCTTTAACCCATGGACATCAAAAACAACCCGCGGCAACAGTGTTAAAGTAGCCCAATTTTGCTGGAAAACTGCGGAGTTGGCAACACTGAATTGCAATTTTTAAAAATTATATTTTAAAAATCATGTTCTGAGGGATAAAATACATATTTTTTTCTTGGGGTTACCCTGGCAAATTCGTATTTCAGGGGCTTAATATCACATTGTTCGGGTCACTTCAACCCGTGGTTGACAAGCGACAGTGATATTGATCTTTAGAAACACAAGGAACAACATTTTTTAAAGGCAAATTGCAGTGGAGGGCACAAATGTCATTTCGGCAAATGACCAATAGCTAAACAAGCTAAGCTACTGTGTGTAATCTTTGTGCAGGCCGCTGAAAAAAATACCCCTTTAATTGAGGCTGTATTTGACTCTGAGGAATACAGTGAAAAATAATGACTTAAGGAAGATTAGCAACATGCTAACACATCAAATAGTGGTCTGTCAACACCTTAATGCTTTCTAAAATAATTATAGTGCTTGCACATTCCTCACACTTACCATTCCAGCATATTGATATTCATCAAATGTTTCAGCTAGAGGTTTGTTTTAAAAGCCTTATCGTAAGAATTAAACTTCTGAAATTAATTCAGCCCAGCTCAGTTTGGTGATAATTTCCGCCTTAGGTGTGTGATCTATTTTTGAATGCTGTAAAGATTAAACTTTGAATCTCCCGCTGGCTAACATAGCCTGCCATGAAGACATCACTATAACATTTTCATACTCATTATGATTGGTTTTCTTCATTACATCTATTTTCATTCTCATTTATGATTGGTCTAGTCCTTCCTGCATATATTTAACCATATATAACCATTTTATCTATGCTAAGTGCTCCAGGAATGACTTTCGGGTGCCCTGCTGTGTGCCTGACAGGTTAATTGTTATAATTGTTAGCTTAGCAACATGCTAATGTCAAACGCTACTGAAATGAGTGTGCGTGCTCTGCACGAAGTCTACATTGAGCGATCCAAATCATGATCTGTTCAAGTCCTCCTGGGAAGTTCCTACTTATAAGCCTGAAAATCGTAATTACGACGTGATGTGCGTTCAAGTGCTTTTGGTCCCAATAAAATGGATTTGCTAGAAAATTTCATATTATCCTCTCTCTCTTTCACTTCCCAACAAAGACTTGAAGCTTTTTAGTGCTAATGCAACATAATGAAGAGCAAAGGATGCACATTAGGTGCGTAATTGATGCTTTATCTATGTATTTTATCCTTCTCGTGCTGCCACAGAGAATGATGGGAAAGGCAGATTAGCTGCACAGGTGTGTCTTCTCATAAACCAGCTAAATAAGTAGCGTTTTAGGGCAAGTTTTATCATTATTCTATATAAACAACATTTGCGCAAAATGTACTGTCAGCATTCACTATTAAATGCAACAATTTGCTTTTGCCATACGTTTTTTAATTGATACTGCTCCATCTCTGAAAGTCAGGACACTCAAAATACAAATGATTTAAACAACGTCTGTTAGGAAGATTGCTTAGAAGGCAGCAAGTTTTGGAACAGGCCCTGTGTTGATTTTGAAAACCGCAGCCGTCTGAAAACAAGACGCCCGCAGAATGTCATGACAGCAGCTCTGATGCACAGCAAAAACCTGAACGTACATAAACTTACATGCCATTCTTTATCTCCCTTTCTAGCACTGATATTTCCTTCTGTGAATGCAAATCTAGTTATTTTCTTATCCAGAATCTTCTGTAATAAATTCAGCTCCAACTGCTTAACATACAGACTCCATATAGGCTTTTTCTATAAACTTAAAAAGTATACCCAAAAATGCTAATTACAATGATTTACTCACCCTCAAGCCATCCTAGATGTACATAACTTTCTTCTTTCAGTAATATACAGCCAGAGTTCTATTTAAAAAAAAAAAAAAATGTCCTGGCTCTTCCACGCTTTATAATGGCTGTTGATTTAATGAAGTCCATCCATCATAAAAAGTACTCCACACAGCTCTGTAGGCTTAACAAAGGCCGTGTGAAGTGAACTGATGCATTTGTGTAAGAAAAATATCCATATTTAGGGAACATGGGCCTATTGTTGAGTACTTTGCGAACTGGTGTCGAAAGGCTGGTCTACTTCTGAATGTAGAAAAAAAACAAGGACATCGACCTGTGGAGGAACCAGGCAGTAGTCCCAGGTACGATTGTCGATTATCATTTGATTGGAGTGGTCGAAAGTTACAAGTACCTAGGCACTGTTATCGATAATAAATTGAATTTTGCTAAGAATGCTGATAGATTGTGTAAGATGAGCCAACAAAGACTTTGTCTGCACAAATTAACTCAATTTAATACTGATAGGACATTGATGATTGCTTTTTATAAAGCTTATGTTGAATCATTGATTTGTTGGTTTGCCTCTCTAAATGCCAAACAAAAGAATTCATTATCAAAGGTTGTAAATAACTGCAGCAAAGTATTGGGTGTGAATTTGACTGGGTTATCAGAGTTGTTTTAATTTCAGGTGCTAAATATCTCACCCTCTATATGATTCATTTCAGACCCTTCCCTCAGGATCTTTGTATAGGGTCCCTTTAGCTAAGATAAACAGATTTAAATTTTCATTTGTCCCACATGCTATTAACCTGCTTAATTCAAACAGGAAGAGGTAGTTTTTTTAAATTTTGTTTTTCTTATATGTTACTAATGTTGTGTATTGTCTGTCTTGTATGTGCTTGTATGCATCAACCCATGGACATCAAAAACAACCCACTGTAACAGTGTTAAAGTAGCCCAATTTTGCGGGAAAACGGCAGACTTGGCAACGCTGAAATTGCAATTTTTAAATATGACATTTTAAAAACAGTGTTCCGGGGGATAAAATACACATTTTTTTCTTGGGGTTCCTCTGGTAGATTCATATTTCAGGGGCTAAATATGACGTTACTGGAGTCACTTCAACCCGTGAACATCAAAAACAACCTACGGCAACAGTGTTAATGTAGCCCAATTTGGTGGGAAAGCTGCGGACTTGGCAACACTGAAATTGCAATTTTTAAAAATGACATTTTACAAATCATGTTCCAGGGGATAAAATACACATTTTTTTCTTGGGGTTCCCCTGGTAGATTGTATTTCAGGGGCTAGATATGACGTTATTGGGGTCGCTTTAACCCGTGGACATCAAAAACAACCCGCGGCAACAGTGTTAAAGTAGCCCAATTTTGCGGGAAAACTGCAGACTTGGCAACACTGAATTGCAATTTTTAAAAATTATATTTTAAAAATCATGTTCCGAGGGATAAAACACACATTTTTTTCTTGGGGTTACTCTGGCAAATTCATATTTCAGGGGCTTAATATGACATTATTCGGGTTGCTTCAACCCATGGTTGACAAGCGACAGTGTTAAAATAGCCCAATTCGGTGGGAAAACCGCGAACTTGGCAACACTGAAATTACGGTTTCCAAAGTTTTAAATATGAATATTTTTCCTACAAAAACACATCAATTCATTTCAGAATGCCCTTTTTAACCCCCAGAGCCATGTAAAGTGCCTTTTATGATGGATTTATGCACTTTTTTTGGGCTTCAAAATCTCAACAATCATTCACTGTCATTATAAAGCTTAGAAGAGCCAAGACATTTTTTGATATAACTCTGACTGTATTCATCTGAAAAAATAAAGTCAAATACACCTAGGATGGCTTGAGAGTGAGTAAATCATGGGGTAATTTTCTTTTTTGGCTAAACTATCCTCTTTAAACCTGAATTACAGTTTGCAAATGATCCATTCACTTACATTGTTAGATTGCACAGCTATAAAAACCTAACCAACAATGGCATAATTGTGACATCTGCATGTCTTTTTCTTATATCTATTTATCCATTTATTTATAATCAACCTCTGTCTCCCTTTCCTTCAGTCTACACTTGGCTGTACTTCACATGAAAGAGAATCGCATGTTATCTGCTAAAAGTTATCCACATCCGAAAAAGTTCCAGTAAAACAGTGTTATATAAAGCGTTATATATATAATATCTCTTGGTCTATATGTTAGAGTGGATGCCTAGCCAGCTGCACATCATAATTGCGGAGTGACAAAAATAGAACGAGCAGTCAATTTCATTTGTGTTGGCATATCTTCAGGGGGTATGGGACACACATATGCACGTTCAAGAGAGCGACTACAGGCAAGCCAACATAACAGATAACAACAAAGTCAGCCAGTATCACAGTAAAACAAAGACTTGCTGGGAGACGCCACTCCTTCAAGTCAAGCGCAGATACGGAGACAACGCACTCCATTGTGTCATGCGCTCAGATAAGCCGGGCGCATTTGCTAAATTGTCCATGCAAGTTGGCAGATGCCTACATCAGTCAGTCGAGTGATAAATGCAGTTATGTTAGAAATCTCTATCTTTAGGACACACCGTGTCCCGAGGCTCGCCACGGCACGCGGGATGAAATTTACGACCCCCTTCAACTCGAAAAAAAAACCCGGAGGGAACGAGGAAGTATCAAAAGACAACATCCCGGGGACACCTCGATGTTTTCTGTGATGGTTACAAAGGGGCAAGACTGCATGTAGCTTTGACTTTGGTTTGTTTCTGACCATCATCCTCTTTTATCATCTGCTCACGGTTGGCTTTTGCTTTCGGTGTGGCCGAAAACACCTTCTAGATGCTCCATCATACACGGAGGCATTAAATATCCACCCCACCCGCGCTTTCTGTCTCAGATGATGGAGTCATTTGTAATCGCCCTCGACTCAAGGTACACCACACCAATAAACGGCAAATATTGCACTCAGATCACGTTTACGCCGCTTAACGGGGAGCGGGCTAATGTAAGAATTAATGAAAGTAGGAACCCTTTCTTTTTCTCTTAAAGCATAACAAAGAAAAACATGACAGCTTGACAGGGTATTAAAGAGCGTCAGGTTGTGATAGAGCCGCCTCGCCTTTGTCCAGCAACCACGCAGTAGCGTGTGTGGCCAGCTGTCGCCATGGATACAACTCCCCTAAGGACCTCTTTGTGTACATGCAAAGTGTTGTACATGCACACGCTCGCCCATACACACAGGACCTGTCAACATACACCTGTTAAACTTTTTAAAGAACATTTCAATTCAGACGCCATAAAGGAACGGCGGAGAGAAAATGTCAAATGCGGGAGAAAAAGAGACGTGTGTGGGTGTTATGCTAGACGGAGCTTCTTTCTCCTTCGCTCTCTGTGAACTCAACCTTGAGAATGTCTCCGGCAAGACAGACCAATGGCGTTCCGACTCGGCGTATTACGAGAAGGGGACTTCCTTTCACCCCTAGTTTTAATCTGCTCCGTACATGTCAAGTATTGGTTTGTGCTGTGAATTGCCCAGGGAGTCTCTTTGCACAAAACAATGACAGTCATCCGCAGTGAAAATACACTGGGGCGAAACTTCGGCACAATTATCAGCGCTGGTTAACTTGACCTGACACGATGGCAACAAAAATAATTCCAAGAGAAAAGAGCAGGAGGAACAAACCATGAGAGCTTTGGCTCGAGTTCTGCTATGAGAGCCGCTCAAAATGTATCAAAGGTCCTCATAATGGCTGCTCAAGTGACTTAAGGGAATATTGCTTCCTAAAGAGAAACCTTTTTAAACTTACAGTGACAGTTCGTTCAAAAAACACAAAATGAAAAAACAATAAACTTCTGTCATTATTTATTTACCTTCATGTCGTTCAGAGCCTGTATGGCTTACTTTCTTCTGCAGAACACAAAAGAAGATATTTTGAAGAATCTTCATGCAGCTCCATAGTAGGGGTGGGCGCTATATTGGTAAGTTGGTATAAGTTTTACTACTAAAAGTCCTTAAAAAGTATTAAATTGTCTTACAATCAGATTCGGTGAGTCTTAAATATCTTTGGTTACATTACTGCCAAAAATGTCTTCAGCCTGATGGACCCAATAACTGTTTACAGGGCTCTACAGTGTGACCATTTCAGTCACATTTGTGACTGAAAACTACTGCGTGCGACTATGAAAAATATTTAGGAGCACCAGTGCGACTGACCCGATCAGCATATTTGTGTTTGCACTGAGGGGAGCTTCAAAGGTTTCTACGTGTTTTTGCAATGTTGAGTAATGTATCACAGGCATATCTCGTGAATCCTTTCATAAACAAAGTGCAAAAAGATGGAACTTTGTGAGATCGCAATGAACTACGATGACAACTTTTAATGATTTTTTTTATACCTTTATTGTGAGAGGACAGTGGAGAGCTGAAAGGAAAGTACTGGGAGGAGAAAGGGAAGTAGGATTGGCAAAGGACCTCAGGAGGGATTCAAACTCGGGTCGCCGTGAGCACAGTTGTGCTATATGTCGTCACACTAACCACAAGGCTATGGGTGCCAACAAGCTTTTAATGATTTTTAAGGGAGTTTGTAAATTAGATATTTGATTTAATATTAAGTTACTTACATTGTCAGACTATAATACCATTGCCTGATTTTGCTTCATTTCGTCATCAAAAATAGGTTGAAACAAGTCACAACTGAGCCGCTGCGCATCTCCATTAAAACACAGCAGTGTTTCGTTTATGAATAAAGATGCGTTTTTAAATGAATCTAGTGAGTCAATGATTCAATTCCCATTCATCATGAGAGTCACTTGCTTTATTCCTAAATGAATCATCCTTTCAAACGAATCAAATGAATGAATGATTCAGTTATTAAATCAGTGACTTGCCACCACCTAGTGGCAGTTTTAGTTTCATTTTTAAATCATCTTTTTAGTAGGGCTGACAAACGATTAATCACGATGAATCGCATACAAAATAAAAGTTTCCCTATGTATGTGTGTGTACTGTGTGCGATTATGTATATATGAATACAAGCACATTCATATATTTAAAAAAACATTTACAAGTATATGTATTTATTATAAGTTTTATAGAATTTATATTATATATAAATACAAATATTTTGTACATAACATATCTCTCCTAAATACATACATAAATTTGTGTGTATTTATATATACATAATAATTATACACACATATATTAGAAAAGCTCAAATTTTTATTTTGTATGCGTTGTCGTGATTAATCTTTTAATATTTCTATATTTAAAATTTTATATTTAAAACATTAATCTCAACATGAATTTAGGAATTTGATTGCATTCATGCCACCTCTGGCCTCATTAAACATATGCAAAAAATGGTCTGGCTTTTCCAAGCTTTATAATGGCAGTAAATGGTGAGATTTTGAAGCAAAATAAAGTGCATTTATCCATCATAAAAAGTACTCCACATGGCTCCGGGGTTCATCACTTCTCACCGGAGCTTATGCTAACGTCATCTACTGGAACGCCACTTTCTCAAGAGCCATGTGGAGCACTTTTTACGATGTATGGATGCACTTTACTGGACTTAAAAATCTCAACAGCCATTCACTGCCATTATAAAGCTTGAAATAGCCAGGACATGTTTTAATAAAACTCCAACTGTATTTGCCTGAAAGAAGAAAGTCATATACACCTAGGATGGCTTGAGGGTGAGTAAATCATGGGATAAATTTCATTTTGGGGTGACCTTTACCTTTAATTCATTAATTTAAAGATATAGCAATAGTTAATGCAAAAATTTAAAGTCGTGATGAAATGGAAGTAGCGACAGATCTTGACAAGACAAGTCAGAGTAAGGGAAGCTATATAATTCAGCTTCAACCAGAGCTTTTTCCAAGCACTAACTCATTCCAGATGTCCTTGTTCTATTACTAAGAGCACTTGTTTTTTTATTAAATCAAACAATATACATGTTCCTACAGTATAAAAGGTATGTCTACTTTACCGTTCATGTTGTACATTATAACATTGCAGTGCTTAAATGCACAAAAAACGAGAAGTCCATTTCCAGAACAACAATTTACAGATAATGTACTCATGCCCTTGTCATCCAAGATGTTCATGTCTTTCTTTCTTCAGTCGTAAAGAAATTATGTTTTTTGAGGAAAACATTTCAGGATTTTTCTCCATATAATGGACTGCTGTGGTTAAATTAAGTCATTGGTCTGCGCTCTGGAAGTGATAGTTTTTTGTAAAACTAAAACTGAAACTGAAACTGAAACTGAAACTAAACTATATAAAAACTAAACAGAAATGTGCTCACAAAGTAAAAACTAAACTAAAACGAACACAATTATTAATGAAACTAATAATAACAAAACTAAATTTTATTGCAAATTTCAAAACGATATTAAAATAAAACGAATTTAATAAAGCAAAACTATAATAACCTTGGAAGAAAACAGAGGTCAGGAAGAACAAGACAAGATGAGCGTTTGACATTAAAAAGCATATAAACTGTATTATTTCTTATGAAAATAATGGACCGTTTCTCTAGATAAGACCCTTCTACCTTGGCTGGGATCATTTACAACCACATTTGGGATCGTTTGAAGCCACATTTAAACTGCATTTTGGAAGTTCAAACTCGGGGCACCATATCAGTCCATTATATGAAGAAAAATCCTGAAATGTTTTTCTCAAAAAATATAATTTCTTTACGACTGAAGAAAGACATGAACATCTTGGATGACAAGGGGGTGACTACATTATCTGTATATTGTTGTTCTGGAAGTGGACTTCTCCTTTGAGATATATTATATATATATATATATATATATAATTTTATTTTTTTTAATATACTATACATATCAGCTTATCGAAAGTACAGGTATCTTAAGTAACCCATATGAATTATTCATGGAAAAACATTGCTATGAAATGTCATTGTAAAAGAGCCACATTTATTATGTTTAATTCCATCATGTTCCACAGAAGAAAAAAAAAACAACAGCATATGGGTTTAGACTGGCAAAAAGGGTAAGTAAATAACAACTGAGCTTTCATTTTTGGGCGAACTATTCCTATAATCTTGCTTGCTTACAACCCATAACCCCTGAGGATTAATCAGAGCTCTCAATTACCAAAAAATCTGTCATCTCATCAGCTCAGATGAAATCCACAGGCAGAGAGAGAAAATGATTGCTGGAGAGGTGACAACAGCATGTAATAATGCAAAGTAAACCCAGTGTTTAAGGGGGAGATGAGTAAACAATCCCATTTCCATGACAAAGGGGTGAAGCAGATGTGACTCATGCACGAGGCGCCATTCCAGACGAAGGCTCGCTCATCAAGCGCTCGATCTCTCACGTCTACCTCGTACCCGTACCGTTCTGCAGTAAAGACGAGCTCCCTGATGACTCGATAGTGTCATAAATTAATAGAATGGCACAGACACTGACCGAGACACTGCTGTTTCGCCAGTCGACAGCAAACTACACAACAAATAAACCATTGAAAGCAGAGGATAGAGTTCTCTCCATTTTTTAAGTAGATGTTCTCCTAAAACTTCTTAGGAGAAAAAAAAAAAAACTATTAGCAAATGAAACAACCGTTGACATATAGAAAAGAGCTACTCAATTTATGTGGATGGCATGTCAAATCATTTGGTCTAGGAGGAAACTAATGAGTAATGTTTGAGCTCCAATTAAAATCTCTGACTTCTGACTAATCAAGAAAAAAAATTGCTTCCTGCGACTCATTGCTACCTACGTACGGAAACAATAGAGACATTAATGAGGACTAAATTTTAATTTCCTGCACTCTAAAAAAAAATGCTGGGTTATTTTTTTTCTAACCCAAATGCTGAGTTCAGCTTGTTGGGTCATTTTATTGGGTTATTTTTAAGATTTTTTACCCAGGTGCTGGGTAGTTTTTGAGAAAAACATTTCAGGACTTTTCTCCATATAATGGACTTTACTGGTGCCAGGATTTTGAACTTCCAAAATGTAGTTTAAATGCAGCTTCAAAGGGATCTAAATGATCCCAGCAGAGGAAGAAGGGTCTTATCTAGCGAAACGTCATTTTTTTTCGGAAAATAAAAATTTGTATACATTAAGCACAAAAACTTGTGTAGCACAGGCTCTGGGATGCGCGTTCACGACGCTACGTACTATTGCATCAAGTCAAAAGGTCATGCGGAACACAGGCGAAACTAGAGACCCAGTGTTTACAAAGCAAACGCGCAAAGACTAAGAAAGTGCAAGTAACTTTGTAAACAGCGACGATGTCCTCCTCTTAAGTTATAGGAGAAAATACGAGTTTTTCGCCATACTCAGTACACAGATGATGAACTTACACGTGATTTGTAGTAGTGATGGGAAGTTCGGATCATTTCACCGACTCAAATCTTTTTGAGTCATTCGGTTCATTTTAGCAAAATATAATTAAAATGTTACGTGTTACTTCCCTAACACATCTACTGCTTACACAAACGTTGATCACACTACAAACAAGACAAAACTATAATGCTATAAGAAACAGAAAAGATTAATTCATTGTTTACCTGGGTCTTTAGTCTATGATTAGCTCACCTCACCTCTTATCTGACAAGTTTTTGGGTTTGAGTCATTTGTTCATCACATGACAGCCCCATAAGATGAACAAACGTCTCGAAAAACCTGAAGACTCTAAACAGGTGAACGAATTCCAGTGCAGAACCCAACAGGATGTTGCGCATGCGCGACTGAATGAATCACTCCGCGAGACGACTCGTTCTTTCTGAGTCACATTAAAGATTTGTTTAAAATGAAAGAAACTTTTCAAGAACGACCCACTACTGATTCGTAGCATCCCAGAGCCTGTGCTACACGAGCTTTTGTGCTTAAAAAGTATACACATTTTTCATTTTTCGAAAAAAATTAGCGTTTCGCTAGATGGGATCGTTTAGAGCCCTTTGAAGCTGCATTTAAACTGCACTTTGGAAGTTCAAAATCGAGGCACAAATGAAGTCCATTATATGGAGAAAAATCCTGAAACGTTTTCCACAAAAACCATCATTTCTTTATGACTGAAGACAGAAAGACATGAACACGCTGGATGACAAGGGGGTGAGTAAATGATTTGTAAATTGTTGTTCTGGAAGTGGAGCTCTACTTTAAGCCTGTCTCTGACGGAACAACCCAGCTGCTGAGTTACAGTCAGTCAGAGCGCTGGCTTTTTGAATCTTCTACAGGAGAGGGCAATTCGATTTGGTGCACTTCTTCAGCAGAAAAAAAGTTTGTATACATTTTATTTAATTTATAAAGTCTTTACTGTGCTGTAAATTGTATTATTTTATAATAGTCAGCAGAGTCAGTAGCAGTTGTTTCGCAAGACGGAAACGCCTTTAGCCTTGCATAAAATAATGTTACATGGATTTTATTAATTTTAGTACTAAGTTTAATTTAATTTGATGTTAAAATATGTTCTCTAATGTCAGTACTATTTGTCTATGGGCAGGTTTTAGTCAGCTACGAGTGAAACGCGAGGTCACGGTATGAAGTTTGCAGTAACCCCGTGGAAGAGCAGCCCTTCTGCACCTCAAATTTCAGTGACGCACCGGCATGAGAACTAGTGCTATTTCTGTAAAAAATGATTGCAGAGAACGGTAGGATACATTAAAATTAAAATGCTACTTTGTTACATTTTTTAATGTACTTTTTATGTATGTAAAGTACTCGTTAAACATATTTAAATATATGTAATATTTTAAACTATGCTGTATTTACCCAAATGAATTCAATTTGTATTGTCTTGGCTTAATAAATGTTCATCTTTTGATTATTGCTGCTGCTTCTGAAACAGAATGAGTGAAAAAGAAAAAACAAGACAGAAGAGATGAAATAAGGTCAGGGTTATTATTAATAAATAAAATGAAAAGCATCAAAACCACTTCAGTTTCTTAGTAAATATACAGTAAATATATCTGAAATAAGAAAACAACTTAATGTATACCTTAACATATTAAAATAATTAAAATAAACAAACAAACAAAAAACTATATAAAAAACTAAAACTAAATAAAATTACAAATACTGTACACAGTAAAATTGTAAACTTTTAAAATGAAAAAGAACAAAACATTTAAAAAAAAAAAAAAAACATACAAAATATTAATAAAATCTATAATAGTATATCATGTAAAACAACAATGAATGTTAGCATGTTACTTATTCAAATAAAAGCAGGACATCTGTTTGTGTGTTTACCAAATTTTAGTTAATTGTTTAATTATCTTCTAATTATATGTTGCCAGGGATATTGTTGTTGTTATTATTATTTTTATTATTTTTATGCTGGGTTAAAAAAAAAAACAACCCAGCACTGAGTGAAATATGGACAAACCCAGTGGTTGGGTTAAATGTTTAACACAACCTTCTAGTTTGTTTTATTTAACTTGACTATCACTTAAAAATGACTATATTTGTTGCTTAAAATGAACCCAAAATAGGTTGAAAATGAACCCAATGAACTCAGTGTTCACCTTTTGATTAATGCTGATGCAATTATGTGTAAGATTTTTAATTCACAACCCATTTTGGATTAATTTTAAACCACCCATATAGTCATTTTTAAACAATAGTTGAGTTAAATAAAACTACCCAAGGTTGCGTTAAACATTTAACCTAGCCGCTGGGTCAAAACAACCCAATCGCTGTTTGTCCATATTTCACATAGCATTTTTTAGAGAGTGTATGTACAATACAGCTTCTTCAGGCTGGAATCACGATTTTCGTATCATCCCTATCTATAAATAATCCAATACGTAAAATAAATAAAATAAAATGAGACACAGACCAGTTAAGTATGTCTCCTACAAGGCGAAGAAAAAGAGAGATTAGAAAAGACAAAGAAATGAGGAAAAGGAAGAGAAGACACCTAAAAGAGACAAAGAGAGAAGGAAGAGAAGGGAGGAGGATGGAGGAGGAGATGAGAAGCAGTTAGTTAGTCACAGGACCCCAGTGAGCTGAAGGTTTCTCCTGCTGTTTTTTTTCCAGAGCGCAGCCAAGAGACTCTCAAACTCGGCTGAAGTGTCTGCTGGAGCTCACTGCAAGGGAGAGGAGGAATCATGAATCAGCCTGTCAGTCAGTGGAATAAAAGGAAAATCGAGTGATAGGGAAAAGAGGGGATGAAGAAGTGTGTGCAGGTGCCCGGCGGCGGAGCTCCAGGCCTGCTGAATTAGTTTAATTAGGTATGTGCTCCTGGCTGTCCTTTTTCAGCTCTGCTGCACACGTATTCCCTCTGCAGACTCCACGCCTTCAATCCCCTAATTTTTCTCCCTCTCCGGGCCGTCCTCTCCGTCTCCTCCCTCCTCTAATCTAATCAGAATTCCTCTTCACTCTCCATTCCTCTCACAATAGCTCCATCATGGGCCAAATGGGGATTGTAGGGGGGAAAACAGTGCAGAGCGTGTTCGATTATATCCGGCTGGTTAACTAGTAAATATGTCTGGGAGAACACAATCAATTTGCCGTTGTCAATGTCTGGCAGAGCAGCTTGATGGTATACATTGTAAAGAAGGCGTGAGCGTTCGTTAGCTTTGCTGTAACAAATCATTTTATGGCCAGTTTGGACAGTGTGAACTCAACAAATCAGCCAACCGTAAAGTGTAATGGATCATCATGAGGTTTATTTCTTGGATGGAGCGACTGCGGGTTCTTAACACATTTAAACACGAGACCAGACTGTGAATGGTCTACTTCGATGTAGTTCTCTCTGAATATTAATTAGTGTCAGGAAATAGTGTCTTGAAAATAAAAAAAATACCAACATCACCTTTAAGTATTAACATATTATCACCTACTGCAGCGCATTTGACTTTCACTAGACTGAAAGTAGGTTTCGCATCTAATTACATATACCTTTGTTGGGTTATCAACAAATGTGTTCACATTTTGACTTACAATATATAGTCCATAGAGACTGTTTGCTTGCAAACTCCACCGCTTAATGCTTTCATTACCTGTATCTGGGAAAAAAATCTTTCAGGCTCATTTAAGCGGTGCAGATGCCTCACTCATAGCTAATCGCAGCAATCTGTGATTGAACCACTTAAAAGGATTAAACTGAGGAATGGAGAGGTATTCTCATTTTTCTCCTTGCTCTTTCATGTATTAAAAATCTGAAAAACAAGTACACAAATGCAAACTAAAATCCAAAAGGAATAAAGTATACATAGAAAAAAAAAGATTTAGATACACACGTCATGTAGATATCATTGAGAACAATAAATCAAACTAATAGCATCCCAGTTTGTGGTCCTTTCCTAATCCCGTTCCCCGCTCTTTTATCCCTCTCTTATCTTCTGCTTACAGTCTACCACAACTTTTATATTAAATTTTAATTCGAAATGATATCAAACAAAATATCAGTGGCATTTGCAAACACCGTGCTAGATTTTTCTCAAAACTAACTTTCACTTTTTCTTTTTTGCAGTTTACTTGGGGATCTGTTGGTTATATAAAGTCGGTTCCCCTCAGGTTCACACAAAAGCGGTCTAGAAAATACTCAGAGAAAGCCAACCATTAGCGTCGCCATTCACGTATATAAATATCTAGCCTCTCGCAGATTATAATTATGATGATTAAACATATATTATTACATATTTGAATTTCTTTTAGCTGTGAATGTGTCCGGGAGGTACGCCAGAAAAAGCTTTACCTCTGCAAGTTCAACTGTGCATTTCAGCTGCACAAAAATGAAAATGTGTGCGCTTGTGTAAGCAAGGAAACAAGAAGAGGTGTGGAAATGGCAGAGAAAGCGAGCGACAGCGAGTGTGTGTAGCTTACAGATGTGGGTATTTCAGAGTGAGTGAATACTTTATATGCGTGAGTGTGTGTAACCATGTGCGTTACCAAGTATGACTCTCCTGGAAGTGTTCTTGAACGTATTCATATGAGTATTTGGCACAATGAGCAGCAGTCTGAGTATGGAAAGGGTGAAACTAAATGGATAAATGCAACCTGATCTCATGGCATAAACATACCTGTCAGGGCTCTACAGTGCGACCATTTTTCAGACTGAAAACTACTGTGTGCGACTATGAAAAAATACTTAGGAGCACCAGTGCAATCAGCATATTTGTGTTTAAGGGGAGCTTCAAAGGTTTTTACGTGTTTTTGCAACATTGAGTAATGCATCACAGACCTATCTCACAAATCCTTTCATAAACAAAGTGTAGAAAGAGTGTAAATAAGAGATTCATTGTGCAGTGTAGAGTGCTTTGTTGATTATGAGATCATGATGAACTAAGATGAGATTTTAATGATTTTTACGGGAGTTTGTAAATGAGATATTGATTTAATACAACAGTTAAATAAACAGGAAGTTAATATTAAGTGACTTACATTGTCGGACTAAAACATTACTGCATGATTTTGCTCTATTTGCGTCGTCAAAAATAGTTTAACACAAGTCACATCTGAGCTGCTGCGCATCTCCATTAAAATACAGCGGTGTTTCATTTATGAATGAATGTGCATTTTTAAACAAATTTGCGTTCAATGTCCTACTTATAAAGACAGTCACTTGCTTTATTCCTAAATGAATCAGCCGTTCGAACGAATCAGATGAATGAATGATTCAGTAATTTAATCGTCGACTTGCTGCCACCTACTGGCAGTTTTAGTTTCATTCGTAAAGTATCTTTTCAGTTATTTAAATCATTTAATATTTCTATATTTAAAATGTATATTTAAAACATTAATCTCAAAATGAATTTATGAATTTGATTGCACTCATTCTACCTCTGAGCCTCATTAAACATGAAAATACACCTACAAGCCACTTTTCTGATTTTCTGGGCCACTTCTGTAGTACAAATAATTTGGTTAATACTGATTTAATTTGATTGGTAATTTATTCTTATTCTACTTAGTTTATGAAATATAATTTGTAAAAAACTTGACATAAAAAATGACATGCTTTCAGTGTTGGGGGTAACACATTACAAGTACGTAATAATAATGCTTTTTTTCAAGTAACTAGTAAAGTAATGTATTACTTTTTAATTTTTAAGAAAATATCTGAGTTCTTTTTCTAATAAGTAATAAGTTTTTATCCATTTATTGACTGACAAGTCTCCTGTCAGGAAATTGGGAGTAAACATGATCTTACTGTATTCTAGACTAAATGTGAACATGCATTAATTCATCTCACTCACAAAAAACAGATTCAATATTCTTCAAAATGAATAAAAACTGTGAAATGCAAACTCAGAATATAATGAAACCCTGCAATAATTAAGTATGTTAAATAAAACAAATCCTTTATCTGTTTAATTACATTTTATTAACCAGTGTCTTTGCTGCTGACCTTCGATGATGCAATTCAACCATACTAATAAGGAAAAATTACTTTACATAAACTAACATTTGTGCTTCATTTTTTTTATAGCTGAAGAGTGATCTCCTGCATAAATGTATTTTTCTTTCAGCCTGAGGTGAATTCATTTCACTTTTGATGTAAAAGGGCATTAAATTAGAATTGTTTTATATTAAAAACAAAGAAGCAAGCCCTGCCCAGAATTAAAAAGTAACGCAAAAGTAACGTAACACATTACTTTCCATTAAAAGTAACGTAATTAGTTACTTTTTAAGGGAGTAACGCATTACTATCACAAATTGTCATGCATGACTTTCCCCAACATTGAATACTTTTAATAAAGTTAGAAAAATGCCATTTCAAAGTTAAAACAAAATTCCCCTGTAAATCTCAAGGAGTCAAATATCACCTCTTATTAGAAAGGATTTTTGATCAGATTTTTTGATTATTGATTAGAAGGTGCTCCTGAATTTTTCAAGTAAGAAAAGTAAGCATAGAGCCCTGCCTGTGGGAACTTTTTCACAAGACATACATATACCGTTTCGTGACATATTCAGTGTGAAATGTTCACTGAGTGGTGTTACAGGGGTGCATGTGCAAGTGCATTTTTTTCCCCAGAACAGATGAACACGCATATGTTTTAGGCGATGCTGGTTTTGTATGTGTCACCCCAGTTCTGACTTGAAATTTCCATCGAGTGGTGCTATAAATCTAACGGTCCGGGACGTTTTAAAATAACGCACCACGCACTACACCTAAACCTACTTGATAGTATAAACAAAAGAGAAATGTGACGGAAAAACACAATCGCGAACATGCTGTTTTAGCTTGATTTTCGATCTTTAATCATCATGTCATGTTTTTCACAGGATTCTTACCCAAGGATTCCGCATTCTAAGTCCAATTCCGTGCCGGCTGACCTACCAAGCAAGCTTGTTATGTCCAAAAAGTGAAATATATGGAGCTTTAATCATAACTGTGTATGAAAACAATTAAAAGTGCTTGCTGTTTTACTGCCTCTAGTGTTCATTTCTGTTGAAAACTGCAGTGATATTGGTACGTATATCGCATTTTGCAAAAAAATATGTTTTCGTCCTGAGATCAGGTAGGATAAATGAATATGGCGATTCATAATCATATTCCTCCAATCCCGGCTTCAGGAAGAGATGAGCAATCATAACTAAAACCGATTTAGAGTGAACCTAGATGACCCAGAATCTGTCATCTTGTCACAAGCACGCATACTTTCACATATATTTGAAACAACAAAATGCTTTTTAAAGATAAAAAAACCACATCTCATCCATCACTCTCCATTAGGAAAAGTTAAATGCCTTGCGTCAATCTGCCCTGACTGATAAAGATAAAACTAACTTAACCGCATATCTGCCTGCAACGTGCATCAAACCCTCAGTACAAAAGCCCAACCCCAGCAGAAACGGCATCACTCTGCAGAGAGATTTTTTTTCCAACGTGGCATAAATGGCCTTGTAGGCTTTGACTGACTGTCTCTGAGCTTCAGTAGAACGTCACATACTCCATCGGCTTCAAAATCAACAGCCACTGCAGGGAAAAAAGCAGTACGCGAGCAGCTATTACAGTGAGGTGCCACAGGGCACACTACTGAGCCCGCTGCTGTTCTGAACCGTGCTGCAAGAACACAAAACAGCTTTGACCCTTCTTAATCTCTGCTTTTCTCTTTAGTTTTGTTCTGACCCGTGGGAATTTTGAGACGACTGGGACGCATTCAGGTGAACTTAATCGGATCTATGAGAACACTGTCATCACTCAGATGAGTGGACCCTGCCAGCCGCAAGTAGCCTTCCGGGACACTGTCCCATAAAAAAACAACAATCTCTACCATAATCACTCTAAAGTTTGCAGCACCAATGCGGGAAGTACTTGTTAGTACTATTAACTACTTATGTAAACTCACGGCCTCCATGCAGCAGTGAGGGACAAAGGAGTGGGGTGGCATACAGTATGTAGAGCTGTGCACGATGCAGAACGAGCCTGCGGCGGAGCACTGCAGCTGTCAAGCAGGAGCTCTACCATGCATCCGTGACTGATTACCGAGGGGCCGCTACGTCACACGCTCACACGACGAAGGCCTCCGCAAGATGTGCAGCCGAACTGTTGGGGAACGACAAATTTGTCCTTTTTTGTCTTGTTTGAGTCACTGTGAACTGCGGTTAAGCCCGAGGCCCAATGTGTTTTGGGCTCTCCTGCTGAGATTTTAATTTGTTTAGCTAAAATGCTAAATCACAACTTGCGTGCTTTAGGTTACTAATTAATAACAGGGAACTTCTGCTGCATTGGGAATGAATTTTTACACTCCTCTGGAGAATAATATATCCGGCTGCATGGCTAATAAACAGAATATGTCTCGTAGTGTCTCCTTCAGTTTAATTAGGTCACTTTTTGTCATATGGCTGAATGAATCGTGCCATTTCAGCAGTGGACACAGAACTAATACGATCAGGGCTTTTGCTAATTGGAGCACTGAAAGTCACATGGCCGTGGACTGGAAGTATGCATGCTGACAAATCACTGGCAATCACGCTAACAAAGGGAAGCCATTTTGCATATATCATCAACAGATTTAACACAACAAGAAGATGGATGCGGGACTGGCGCTGACAGCGTGGCATTTATCGAAGAGCGCGACATACAACGACCCATGCTGCATGATTTGATTGGGCTGCAAATTATCAGAAATGAGTAGGAGGGGTGGAGGTGATGGCAGTGCGCTTAGGCCACCCGGGGCAGCTCACACCAGGCAGAAGGCGACTAGAAACCACCTCTGGATATGTGCGGATCTCTCCCCCAGGGTTCGGCCATCCTAGCACAGCGGCAATGAGGACAAATGAGTGTGTTGCAGTGCTGACATCAGACTGGCATGGGGACGAGGGAGCCATGTGACGGCGTGCCGAAGTGTGGCCTGGAGATGGGCCAGTCATTGCTGGCACAGCGGCGGGCCGCTGCTCCTCTCCGCCTCTGCGCCATGACGGATGGGCGGGCAGACAGCTGTTTAACATCACAAGATTTACAGCCCTCCCGTAGCAGCCGTCAGTCCAACACCTATCAGCCTGAAGTAAATCTCCTGTCTCCTGCTTCTCAGAGAGGAGCGTGAACTGAGAAGCCACTCGAGCAATCGGCTGTTAATCACCTGACCTCTATTGTTCTGCCATAACCGAGGCCAGGCCAACCCCTATCGCTCTCCTCCTGCTCCTCTTTCACTTTCACTCACTTCTCTCCCCTCCCTCCTCTCCTTTCTTCTGCCTAGGGATGTGTAAGGCTACATATTTTAAAAATCAACTGATTGGAGGTTTGCCTGAATGACTAGTTGACTAATCGATGTTGAGGAAGCCCTGTAAAATTAGGCTTTTGGGATTCTCCGGACACAAGCTGAACATTTTTTATAGGGAATTAACATAAGGCACATCCTTGAATTCAAACATGCTTTCCAGACACATCCTAAAATGCTTGTGCAAGTCAGCATGAAATGGAAATTCGCCAATTTCTAAAATGCATGTTACTTATCTTATTGCGAATGATTCATCCATGCATGCTTTTCATTTTTACCATTGTTTTGAGCTCGTAATTTTTAATCAAAATATCATAACTTGATTTTCTGGTGAAACGACAGACTTCTTTCTGGTCTGCAATCATTAAAGGATTAGTTCACTTCTGATCTGAAATTTCCTGATAATTTACTCACCCCTAAGATGTTCATGTATTTCTTTCTTCAGTCGAAAAGAAATCAAGGTAATTAATTAGAGGAAAGCATTCCATCATTTTTCTCCACATAGTGGACTTCAGTGAAGATCAGTGGGTTGAAGGCCCAAATTGGGCTCTACAGAATCCCAGCCGAGGAATAAGGGTCTTATCAAGTGAAACAATTAATAAAAATACAAATTTATACACTTTTAAACCACAAATGCTGGTCTTAACCTGCTCTGTGATGCGCATCTACAACTTCACACATTAAGTAATCACGTTGGAAAGGTCGTGCGTGGTTAGTTTTTCATCTGTGTACTTTGATTCAAAAAGGTAGGGTAGGCCCAAAAACTCCATCTCATCTTCTCCTTCACTTCAAAATCATCCAGCATTGTTGTTTTACTTGTTTTTGACTTTT